>NC_041393.1:369864221-369886451 GCF_002162155.2 Triticum dicoccoides | reverse complement strand
CCCCTCTTCTCTCCGGTAGACTACGAGACCGACGCTGCTGCTGCCCAGTTCGACTACGGAGTTGACGACCCCTCTCTCTTACCAGAGCAACCAGGCAAGCCCCCCCCCCCTTGATCACCAGATATCGCCTATTCTTCTCTATACTGCTTGCATTAGAGTAGTGTAGCATGTTACTGCTTTCCGTTGATCCTATTCTGATGCATAGCCTGACATTGTTGCTACACCTGTTGAAACCTTACCTGCAATCCTAAATGCTTAGTATAGGATGCTAGTTTATCATCATTGGCCCTACATTCTTGTCAGTCTGCCTTGCTATACTATTGGGCCGTGATCACTCGGGAGGTGATCACGGGTATATACTATACCTATATACATACTATACAGATGGTGACTAAAGTCGGGTCAGCTCGAAGAGTACCCGCGAGTGATTCACGGATTGGGGGCTGAAAGGACCTTTGTCCCGACGGCCCTCTGTGTGGATCTTTGTGGCGGAGCGACAGGGCAGGTTGAGACCACCTAGGAGACAGGTGGGCCTGGCCATGTTCGGCGTTCGCGGACACTTAACACGCTTAATGAGATCTTGGTATTTGATCTGAGTCTGGCTACGAGCCTATACGCACTAACCATCTACGTGGGAGTAGTTATGGGTATCCCGACGTCGTGGTATCAGCCGAAGCTCTTCAGACGTCAGCGACGGAGCGGCGCGCGCCGAATTGGACTGGAACGCCACTAGGCTAGGTCTGCTTTCGGCCGCCCACGCAACGTGCAGGTGTGCTCGGGGCGATGGGCCCAGACCCCTGCGCGCTTAGGTTTAGACCGGCGTGCTGGCCTCTCTGTTTTGCCTAGGTGGGGCTGCGACGTGTTGATCTTCCGCGGCCGGGCATGACCCCGAAAAGTGTGTCCGGCCAAATGGGATCGAGCGTGTTGGGCTATGTGGTGCATCCCTGCAGGGAAGTTAATCTATTCGAATAGCCGTGATCTTCGGTAACAGGACGACTTGGAGTTGTACCTTGACCTTATGACAACTAGAACCGGATACTTAATAAAACACACCCTTCCAAGTGCCAGATACAACCGGTGGTCGCTCTACCTCAGGGATATGAGGAGGGGATCGCCGGGTAGGATTATGCTATGAGATGTTACTTGGAGGACTTCAATCTACTCTCTTATACTTGATGCAAGACGAAGGTGACCAGAAGCGTAGTCTTCGACAGGATTAGTTATCCCCCTCTTATTCTGGCATTCTACAGTTCAGTCCACTGATATGGCCTCCTTACACATATACCCATGCATATGTAGTGTAGTTCCTTGCTTGCGAGTACTTTGGATGAGTACTCACGGTTGCTTTCTCCCCCCCTTTTCCCCCTTTCCTTTTTCCTGGTTGTCGCAACCAGATGCTGGAGTCCAGGAGCCAGACGCCACCGTCGACGACGACCCCTACTACATCGGAGGTGCCTACTACTACGTGCTGCCCGCCGACGACGACCTGGAGTAGTTAGGAGGATCCCAGGCAGGAGGCCTGCGCCTCTTTCGATCTGTATCCCAGTTTGTGCTATCCTTCTTAAGGCAAACTTGTTTAACTTATGTCTGTACTCAGATATTGTTGCTTCCGCTGACTCGTCTATGATCGAGCACTTGTATTCGAGCCCTCGAGGCCCCTGGCTTGTATTATGATGCTTGTATGACTTATTTTATTTGTAGAGTTGTGTTGTGATATCTTCCCGTGAGTCCCTGATCTTGATCGTACACATTTGCGTGCATGATTAGTGTACGATTGAATCGGGGCGTCACAAGTTGGTATCAGAGCCGACTGCCTGTAGGAATGCCCCTTCCACACTCCTTGGCCGAAGTCGAGTCTAGACATAACAAAAACTTTTACTAACTTGGCTGTGTGCCTTACGGGCCCACGTCGCCATCGGGTGGTACTAGGATCTTTTACTCCTCGACCTTTACTCTGGGACTCTGAACTCTTTTCTACTCGGGTTAAACGAATTTACTAACTCTAACATTAGGATCCCGTTACCACGTTCACCCCGAAGTTGGATAAGCCATAGTTATTCTGTAGGATAGCATTTTGAATAGTGCCCATGTTGTCATTTGACTCCATTGAAACATCTTTGTTTTCAGATGGAACCCGCGAGGCAAGTCGTGCGCCACACTGCGGCCATTGGTGCCTCAGGATCACCTGCTGTGCTAGCTGGTATGATGACCTATCTGGGTTATCGCTGGCACCCTGAGTACACCGTCTACGAGGAGTACCAGGACTTTAACCAGGAGCAGTACCGTGCCATCGTCCACCTCTACTCTCGGGAGTATGAGTCCACTACCATGCTGCACACCGCTCATGGTGTTGGAGTGACCATCGAGATGGCAGTCCATGATGCGGCTCATGCTGCTCTGACACGTCTTCGTGGAGAGTATCAGGCATTGGACACTTCCCCTTTCAGGCACATTCCTATCGCATCTGACGTTGGTGCGGAGGGATACTACACTGCCGCCTACTCCACCGTCACCCGAGAGCCTTTCCACCATCAGCGCCTGGTCCTGCATGCTGATGGGCTGGACCGAGCTAACAGAGCTCTTCGCCACGAGTTGTACACCACTCGTCAGCACCTTTACAGGGCTCTGACGCGGTTGCACCCCTTTGTCCGGTCTGGACAGCTGCCGCGTTCTGCGATCTACCCAGCCAGGACCGTGATGCCCCACGGTGTCGGATGGCCAGAGGTGGGAGGCTACTCTCCCGCACTTGGTCCTCTTCTGCCACCTGAGCGTCGGGTTCTACACCAGAGTATCCGCGGCCCCCAGGCCACTGACGTGGAGGACTATCCGTTGCCTCACTACCAGCTGTCAGGTTACAGCTACCTTCACAGTACCTCCTGGGACTGATGTAGTCTTGCTCATTAGTTTTAGATGCACTCGCGAGCCTGCGTGCCGCCTATGATGACTTAATCTATGTACTGAACTCTGTGGACTGAACTCTATGTCCGACCCCTTTTGTAAGTTATGCCGACTATCTATGTTGTATCTGTCGTGCTCCTTTCATTATGCATGTTTCATCATGAATGACTCTTGTCTATGCAAATTTCTCAATACTGAACTACCCCTGTTATATATTAGCAGGATGGTTAGACCAGCTGGTCGTGGTCGTGGTGGCAACTTCCCACCACCGCCTGAGTACATGGCTGGTATGATCCAACAGCTTGAGATGAATCGCCAGTTCATGGAAAACGTGATGGCTCAGTTTCCTCGCCCCAATATGAACCAGCATCTAAACACAACAACTCTGCAGGATTTCATACGCCTCAACCCAAGTGTGTACCGCAGCTCAACCCAGCCGCTGGATGCTGATGACTGGCTTCGTGCCATCACCTATGAAATGGAGTCTGCTGATGTAGCCCCTGCCAGCTATGTCACCTTTGCTTCCTTCTTCCTGAAGGGACCCGCAGCTCAATGGTGGGACAGCCACAGGCGTACTCTGCCAGTTGGGACAATCATCTCCTGGCCAGACTTTCAGGCTGCCTTCCGTGCCCATTTCATTCCTCAGGGAATCATGGACAGGAAGAAGCGTGAGTTCCGCAACCTCACCCAAGGCAACAAGACTGTTGAAGCTTATCAGCGGGAGTTTCTGGACTTATCCCGCTATGCTGAAGAAGACATTGCAACTGATGCTCGCAGACAGGAGAAGTTCCGTGAAGGCCTTCAAGCTGACATCAAGCTCACACTTCTAGTGCATGACTTTGCCGATTTCGCCACCTTGGTGAACAAGGCCATCAATGTAGAGACTGGTCTGCAAGAACACCAGAGCTCTCAAAGGCGCAACCGTGACACGGGCTCATCTTCGGGCCCGCCCTCGCAGAAGCGTAAGATATGGATCCCGAACAGCATGTACCGTCCAACTGCACCTGCCCCAAGGCAGTCTTATGCTGCCCCTCGTCTGCCGGCTGCTCCAACTAGGCAGCCGAGGCTTCCAGCTCCACCACCCCAAGCTCCTGTTCCTACCCCCGAGAATGGGTTGTGCTTCAGGTGCGGACAACCAGGGCACCGTGCTAGGGAATGCAACCAGAGACAGAATCAACTGGCCCTTCCAGCAACTGGCCGTGGGAACAACCAGGCCCGCAACAACATTGCCAAGTCTTATGGCCGTGTTCATGCCAACCACATTGATCTGAATGAAGCTCAAGACCAGCCTGCTACTGTGATGGGTACACTCCTCGTAAATTCAGTACCAGCATCTGTTTTATTCGATACAGGTGCATCGCATTCATTCATGTCAGAAGATTTTGCATGCTTGCACGACATTAAATGTGAGGACATGAATGCTTCACTATTAGTGCACACCCCTGCGGGCCAATGTCGAACCTCCATGATTTGCAACGACGTCCCTGTAGAAATCGAAGGACTGGAATTCCTTGTCTCTCCCATCGTACTGAAGTCCTGTAGCATTGATCTCATTCTGGGAATGGATTGGTTAAAGGCGCATACCGCTTCTATCGTTTGCGCCACCAAGACCGTCCATCTGCTACACCCTTCTAATGAAATAATTAGCTACGATGCTCATCTGGTTCGGAATGCCGAGGCCAGACTTTATGCCTTAAACGCATTGAACGCTGCACCACTTGAGGGCATTGAAAACATTCCCGTCGTGCGTGAATTCCTAGACGTCTTTCCTGAAGAACTCCCAGGGATTCCCCCTGCTAGAGCTGTCGAATTCGTCATCGACTTGAAACCGGGCACCACTCCTATAGCCAAGCAACCCTATAAGATGCCGCCGCATGAACTCCTTGAGCTTAAGGAGGAAATCGATAAGTCTCTTCAAAGTGGTTTCATTCGCCCAAGTTGCTCTCCTTGGGGAGCACCTTCTCTCTTTGTCAAGAAGAAAGATGGGACAAACCGATTGGTCCAAGACTACCGTCCTATAAATCAAGCTACCATTCAGAATAAGTATCCTCTTCCTCGGATCAATGATCTGTATGATCAATTGGCTGGTTCATCAGTGTTCTCTAAACTCGACTTGAGGTTGGGTTACCACCAGATCCGTGTTCGTGAGGAAGATATCCCCAAGACCGCCTTTGTGACTCGTTATGGTTCATACGAGTACACCGTCATGTCTTTCGGCTTAACCAATGCTCCAGCCACCTTCTCTCGCCTGATGAACTATATATTCATGGATTACCTCGACAAGTTCGTCGTGGTTTATCTGGATGATATTCTGGTATTTTCCAAGGACGAAGAGGAACATGCTGAACATCTTCGCCTCGTGCTGGAAAAGCTACGAGAGCATCAACTTTATGCCAAGTTCTCCAAATGCGAATTCTGGCTTCCCGAAGTAACCTATCTTGGGCATGTCATCTCTAAGGATGGTATTGCCGTCAACCCTGAACGAGTTCAGGCTATTCTCGATTGGACTCCTCCGAAGAACGTTAAGCAAGTCAGAAGTTTTCTCGGTCTCGCCAGCTACTGCCGTCGATTCGTCGAGAACTTCTCCAAGATTGCCAGGCCTCTGACTAACCTATTGCATAAGGGCGTCAAGTTCCAATGGACAGATAAATGTCAGGAAAGTTTCCAGGCACTCAAGGACAAGTTGACTTCTGCCCCAGTACTAGCTCCTCCTGATACTAAGAAGGACTTTGTCATTTACTGCGACGCTTCCCGTCAAGGACTAGGCTGTGTCCTAATGCAAGAGCGCAAAGTGGTTGCTTATGCCTCTCGGCAATTGCGCCCTCACGAGGAGAACTACCCAGTTCACGACCTCGAACTTGCTGCTGTCATTCATGCGCTAAAACAGTGGCGACATTACCTGCTCGGTAATCGCTGCGAGATCTTCACTGACCACCAAAGTCTGAAGTATCTGTTTACTCAGCCAGACCTGAACCTCCGTCAGCAGAGATGGATGGAGACTGTTGCAGACTTTGATTTGGGTATTTCCTATACACCAGGCAAGGCTAATGTAATGGCTGATGCCTTGAGCCGCAAGTCTTACTGCAACCACCTCCAGGTTCACAAAGTTCAGCCCTCACTCGTTGAAGAATTCAGAAAGCTGAACCTCCATATTGTTCCTCCGGGTGCACTCGCTCCCCCTCCCCCGGAGTTACGCAAGATGAACCTCCATGTTGTTTCCAGGGGTTCTCTCAATACCCTGGTTGCGAAACCAGATCTTGTGGACACCATCAAATGGATACAGAAATGTGACGATGAAGTCGAGAGGATTAAACGTTATCTCGCAGAAGGAAAGCCCTCATTCTTCACTGTGGATGACGCAGGCACCCTATTCTTCAAAGGTCGCCTAGTGGTACCGAGTAAGAGGGAAAACCTAAATCTGACTCCAAAAGTTATGAAAGAAGCTCATGATACGCCTCTTTGTATCCACCCTGGTAGTACAAAGATGTACCAAGACATCCGCCAGAGATTCTGGTGGTCTAATAGGAAGCAAGACATTGCTCGTTATGTTGCTGAATGTGACGTTTGCCGTCGTATCAAAGCAGAACATCAAAGGCCTGCTGGAACTCTGCAACCTATCTCTATTCCTGAATGGAAATGGGACCATGTTGAAATGGACTTCGTCACTGGATTCCCCAAATCGCAGAAAGGCAATGATGCTATTCTTGTCGTCATTGACCGACTTTCTAAGGTTGCACATTTTCTGGCGGTCAAAGAAACGATCACTGCTAGTCAGCTTGCAACTCTCTACATGACCAGAATTGTTTCGCTTCACGGTATTCCACTGGTTATCAGTTCAGACCGTGGCAGTTTATTCACTTCAAGATTCTGGGCAAGTTTCCAAGAAGCTATGGGCACTCATCTGTCTTTCAGCACTGCTTTTCATCCTCAGTCACAAGGGCAAGTTGAACGTGTCAACCAAGTTCTCGAAGACATGCTTCGAGCTTGTGTTATTTCCTTCGGCAAGAAATGGGAGGAATCTCTTCCGTATGCTGAGTTCTCTTATAATAATAGCTATCAGGCTAGTCTGAAGATGGCCCCCTTCGAAGTGTTATATGGACGAAAGTGCCGAACCCCTCTGAACTGGTCAGAAACTGGGGAACGTCCACTCTTCGGTCCGGATATTATCCAACATGCCGAAGAGCAAGTCCGCATTATTCGCGAGAATCTCAAGACTGCTCAGTCACGCCAAAAGAGTAATTATGACCGTCATCATAAAGACATGGTCTATCAACCTGGCGAGAAGGCCTATCTTCGCGTTACACCAATGAAGGGTGCTCACCGCTTCGGGATCAAGGGCAAGCTAGCTCCTCGCTATATTGGCCCATTCACTATTCTCGAGAGGCGTGGAAAAGTGGCATATCAACTGGAGCTTCCGTCGAACCTTTCTCAGGTTCACGATGTGTTCCACGTGTCGCAGCTCCGTCGCTGCTTCAAGGACCCAATCCGAGCAGTGGATCATGAAGTGCTCGAATTGCAACAGGACCTCTCCTATAAAGAGCATCCGGTCCGCATTCTTGACCAAGCTGAACGCCGCACACGCCAGAAGGCGATCAAGTTCCTCAAAGTCCAGTGGTCGCACCATTCTGAAGATGAAGCCACTTGGGAACGTGAGGATCGCCTGCGTGGTGAATACCCCGCACTGTTTCTTTCTACCTCCTAAATCTCGGGACGAGATTTCTTGTAGTGGAGGAGATTTGTAACGCCCGGATATTTAGGCTACAGTAAAACTCTTATAATGATGCCATGTCACCAGTGTTACTGTTGCTAACCAAGTGGTAGTTCAAAATCATTGCTAATTCAAAATATGAATTAGTGTTAAACACCCTAAGTTTTCAAAAGTCAAAGCGAAAATGTTCGGGGGTTGCCAAATATTGCACTGGTAATTATGGTGAAGCAAACACTATTTTATAAAATGCCTAGATGCCCTAAAACTAAATAAAACAGAAAGGAAAAAAAAACCAAAAAAAAAGGGGGGGGGAAGCCCCCTGGACCAGCCAGCCCAACCCACCCGCACGGCCACCGCCAATCCCCCTGGCCCGCAGCCAGACTGGCCGGCCCAGCCGGCCCAGCCCCCGCGCCGCGTCCCCTTCCCCTGTTCCCCCGACCCGGGTCGGAACAGGGGCGCGTCCCAACCGAACCCCCCTCGCCGGCGACGAGACGAGGGGATAAGGTCACCGACGCCGCACCCCCTCGGTCTCCCCTCCCACTCGCCCCACTCTCCCCTCGGTCCGTGCGCCTCTCCCTCTCCCCTCCAGATCCATCTCCCCCTCCTTCCCCACCGCAACCGAGCGCCGCCATGGCCTCGCCGCCGTGAATCGCACGGCCACAGTCGCCGCCTCGCCGCGCCTGCGTGTCCGTCGACGCCTCCGTCATCTTCCTCGTCCACCGGAGGCCTCAGCTGGAGTGGAGGAACCCCGAATCACCGGATCCCCTTCGCCCTCATCTCCGGCGGTCGCGTTCTTCACCAACTCCGGCGACACCCCCCCTGCTGCTACTAAACTACCACCGGCCTTCGTGCGTGCCGCTAGGTGAGCTGCCTCCCTCCTCCGCCCTCTAGCTCTCCTAGCTCGCGTGGTAACTAGCTCGTCGTCGTGCCCGGGCTCCGATCGCCGCGGTGTACCTCGCCGCCGTGGCCACGGCCCCTGTCGCACTCACCTGGGCACGGCCTCGAGCTCCTCTTGCTCCCATGAGCCCAACGAGCTCGGACCCGTGCCTTCCCGTGCCCTCTAGCCTCGTTTCCGACAGCGCCCGAACGCAACGCCGCGGACCTCGTCGCCGGTGACGTTTCCGGCCAGGTCCGGCGATGCCACCACCACCACTCGACGCGCGGTCGAGTGACCGTTCGAGCGCACCCACGCACGCCCGAAACCGAGCCCCGTAGCACGGTTCCGGCCAACTCCGGCGAGGGGCCGCCGTTGTTTTGGTCGCCGGAGTTAGCCCCGGCGCGTCTCCGGCGGGTGCTGAGCTGGCACCCACGAGGCACCGTCTCGGGCCACTGACTGGTGGGCCCGGGGCCCCTGTTGACCTGTTGACTGGGTCAACGTGCTGACGGGGCAGCCCAGTGGCACTGACATGCGGGGCCCATGCTATAAAAAAAAACAAATAGATAAACTGCTAATTAATTAAATTAGTTAATTAAAACTTTAACCTCTCACTGACTGCTAGGACCCACACCTTAATTAACCCTTTCAGTTAATTTTAGAACTCTGTTATTGTCCCTGACAATGACATGTGGGTCCCACTGGACCCACCTGTCTGGTTTGACTGGTCAACCGACCAGTTGACCTGCTGACATCACTCTGATGTCATGCCTGCGTCATCAGGCACTGTTTTGGATAAGGTTGGATTTAAATGAATAAATAAAATCAGAAAATGATTTAAATCTTTAGAAAATCATATCTTTTAATCCGTAACTCGGATGAAAATACTTTCTACATGAAAGTTGCTCAGAACGACGAGACGATTCCGGATACGCAGTCCGTTCGTCCGCCACACCCCCCTAACCTATCGAACCCGCAACTTTCCCCCTCCGGCTCCTCTGCCCGAAAACACGAAACACCGGGAATACTTTCCCGGATGATTCCCCCCTTAACCAGTACCACCTCATACCACGTTAGGGCACGCCTAGCATCGCTTCTTGACATGTCATGCATCGATATGCATCTGTTTACTTGGTATTCATTGTTTCTTCCCCCTCTTCTCTCCGGTAGACTACGAGACCGACGCTGCTGCTGCCCAGTTCGACTACGGAGTTGACGACCCCTCTCTCTTACCAGAGCAACCAGGCAAGCCCCCCCCCCTTGATCACCAGATATCGCCTATTCTTCTCTATACTGCTTGCATTAGAGTAGTGTAGCATGTTACTGCTTTCCGTTGATCCTATTCTGATGCATAGCCTGACATTGTTGCTACACCTGTTGAAACCTTACCTGCAATCCTAAATGCTTAGTATAGGATGCTAGTTTATCATCATTGGCCCTACATTCTTGTCAGTCTGCCTTGCTATACTATTGGGCCGTGATCACTCGGGAGGTGATCACGGGTATATACTATACCTATATACATACTATACAGATGGTGACTAAAGTCGGGTCAGCTCGAAGAGTACCCGCGAGTGATTCACGGATTGGGGGCTGAAAGGACCTTTGTCCCGACGGCCCTCTGTGTGGATCTTTGTGGCGGAGCGACAGGGCAGGTTGAGACCACCTAGGAGACAGGTGGGCCTGGCCCTGTTCGGCGTTCGCGGACACTTAACACGCTTAATGAGATCTTGGTATTTGATCTGAGTCTGGCTACGAGCCTATACGCACTAACCATCTACGTGGGAGTAGTTATGGGTATCCCGACGTCGTGGTATCAACCGAAGCTCTTCAGACGTCAGCGACGGAGCGGCGCGCGCCGAATTGGACTGGAACGCCACTAGGCTAGGTCTGCTTTCGGCCGCCCACGCAACGTGCAGGTGTGCTCGGGGCGATGGGCCCAGACCCCTGCGCGCTTAGGTTTAGACCGGCGTGCTGGCCTCTCTGTTTTGCCTAGGTGGGGCTGCGACGTGTTGATCTTCCGCGGCCGAGCATGACCCCGAAAAGTGTGTCCGGCCAAATGGGATCGAGCGTGGTGGGCTATGTGGTGCACCCCTGCAGGGAAGTTAATCTATTCGAATAGCCGTGATCTTCGGTAACAGGACGACTTGGAGTTGTACCTTGACCTTATGACAACTAGAACCGGATACTTAATAAAACACACCCTTCCAAGTGCCAGATACAACCGGTGGTCGCTCTACCTCAGGGATATGAGGAGGGGATCGCCGGGTAGGATTATGCTATGATATGTTACTTGGAGATGCTACTTGGAGGACTTCAATCTGCTCTCTTATACTTGATGCAAGACGAAGGTGACCAGAAGCGTAGTCTTCGACAGGATTAGTTATCCCCCTCTTATTCTGGCATTCTGCAGTTGAGTCCACTGATATGGCCTCCTTACACATATACCCATGCATATGTAGTGTAGTTCCTTGCTTGCGAGTACTTTGGATGAGTACTCACGGTTGCTTTCTCCCCCCCTTTCCCCCTTTCCTTTTTCCTGGTTGTCGCAACCAGATGCTGGAGTCCAGGAGCCAGACGCCACCGTCGACGACGACCCCTACTACACCGGAGGTGCCTACTACTACGTGCTGCCCGCCGACGACGACCTGGAGTAGTTAGGAGGATCCCAGGCAGGAGGCCTGCGCCTCTTTCGATCTGTATCCCAGTTTGTGCTAGCCTTCTTAAGGCAAACTTGTTTAACTTATGTCTGTACTCAGATATTGTTGCTTCCGCTGACTCGTCTATGATCGAGCACTTGTATTCGAGCCCTCGAGGCCCCTGGCTTGTATTATGATGCTTGTATGACTTATTTTATTTGTAGAGTTGTGTTGTGATATCTTCCCGTGAGTCCCTGATCTTGATCGTACACATTTGCGTGCATGATTAGTGTACGATTGAATCGGGGCGTCACAGGATGCCTCCAAGTCAACTTGTGGTTCACCTTGGCGTGAAGTTGAGGCTTCCACTTGAATGGACGAGGTACTCTCCTTCACCTCTGTTTGGCGAATCTTGCCGATAGACAAGTCTTGGATTGCTTCCAAAGGACCTTTGTCACCTACATCAATTGGCAATTGCTCTACTTGCGAGCCGTTAGATTCATCAAACTTCACATCTACCGTCTCTTCAACCTTTTGGGTGAAATTGTTGTAGACACGTAAGTGTGAGAGTTTGAGCCATAACCGAGTAGGAAACCTTCATGAGACTTAGGAGCAAATTTCGAACGATGATGCTTATCAAGAATGTAACACTTTGAGACGAATACCCGAAAGTATCCTACTTGGGGTCTGTTACCGGTGAGAAGCTCGTATGTCATCTTCCCGAGTAGCTTGTGAAGATATAGACGATTCGTTGCATGACAAGTTGTCTCAACCGCTTCCGCACAAAAGTGCTTCGGCGTCTTGTACTCATCAAGCATCGTTCTCGCCATTTCAATGAGCGTCCAGCTCTTCCTCTCAACAACTCCACTTTGCTGAGGTGTGTACATAGCCGAGAACTCATGTGAAATCCCTTCTTCCTCAAGAAGGGTGTCCACATTGGCGTTCTTGAAATCTGTTCTGTTGTCACTGCGAACCTTCTTGATCTTCACTTCAAATTAATTCAGGGCCTTCCTAGCGAAGTTTTTGAAGATCTTTTGGACTTGCGATTTATCATCAAGAAAGAACACCCATGTAAATATTGAAAAATCATCAACAATGACTAGTCCAAACGAGTTACTACCAAGACTCGTGTAGGCGTTGGGACCGAAAAGATCCATGTGAAGTAGCTCGAGCGGTCTCCTCGTGGTCATGATGTTCTTCACGGGGTGGCTTCCTCCAACCCGTTTTCCTACTTGGCAAGCGCTGCAAAGTCTATCCTTGTCAAATATGACATCTTTAACACCAAGGATATGATCACCTTTAATAAGCTTGTCAAGGTTTCGCAAGCCCACATGACCTAACCGTCTAGGCCACAACATGCCTTTGGAAGATTTAGCAATTAAGCAAGTTCAAGGCTGAGCCTTTTTAGTGAAATCAACAATGTATAGATCACCTCCATTTTATGATTATCTCTTTGAAACACTTGGCAATCTACTTCAGTAAATGGGACATTGAAACCAAAGTCAGCTAGTCTAGATAAATAAAGTAGATTATAGCCAAGAGATTAAATGAGCATAAACTTTTGTATGGAGCTGTCATATGAGATGGCCACCTTACCGAGGCCAACCACCTTACCCTTTGAGTTATCACCAAAAGTGACATATGTTCGAGGGCTGTTATTTTCAGCAAGCTGACGAAACATATCTTTGTCTCCGGTCATGTGATCGGTACATCCACTATCAAGGACCCATTCCTTTCCTCCGGCCATGTAGCCCTGAAGGTTAGCCATAAGACCAAAGTGTCTCATAGACTCTTCAAGATCAAAGTCATTATCATAATCTTCATCATAGTATCCACGTTCAACATCATCTTGCAAATGATAATTTCCTAGAGAGAGTGGTTCATTAGATACATTATTTTGACAATGTTCATCTCTATGAATTCAAAAAGCTTTGGAAATAATATTGCAAATGATTCCAACATCTCCTTTGGCACACATAAGATTGGTAAGCTCAAATAAACAATCTCCAAACTTAGGATCATTGGGATTCATCTTATTCAAACCAATATACTTGTGAAGAATCTCATCTAAGTTTTTCAAGGAAGTGTCCAAAAATCGCTCCGCAAGAAATATCCATATAGTATAAGCACAATCAAGAGTTGGCAAGTGACCAATCAAGTTTCTAGGCAAACCTCTAGTGATAAGATTGATAGTTCTAAGATTGTGAATCATGTCAAGAGACGCATCAAGGGTGGGATGCAAGGGGTCAACAAGGGGTTCACAAGGAGTAGTAATGTACTTGTTCAAGTGATATTCATGAAAATATCCAAGTATCTCATTTTTCCACTCACTAAAGAACTCTCCATCAAGCATAGGAACTCTACGTCTTAGACTCCCCAACGTAGACTCATCCATATTCCTCCAATGGTGATTAAACCAAGGCAATGGATAACAATGCTCTAATACCAATTGAAAGGATCGAGAAGAGGTGTCTAGAGTGGGGTGATTAGACCCTCAACAAATAAAGGTGGCAGCTTTTAAGTTTGTCAAGTTGAGGTGGTAGATTAACACAATTTTAAGCATTCGCAATACAATTCAAGCAAGCATGCAAAGAGTATATGAGCAGCGGAAAGTAAAGCATGCAACTTGCAAGAAAGTAAAGGGATGGGATTGGAGTGTGCAAACGCAATTGGAGACACAGAGATTTTTGGCATGGTTCTGATAGGTGGTGCTATCGTACATCCACGTTGGTGGAGACTTCAACCCATGAAGTGTAACGGTTGTGCGAGTCCATGAAGGGCTCCACCCACGAAGGGTCCACGAAGAAGCAACCTTGTCTATCCCACCATGGCCATCGCCCACGAAGGACTTGCCTCACTAGGGTAGATCTTCATGAAGTAGGTGATCTCCTTGCCCTTACAAACTCCTTGGTTCAACTCCACAATCTTGACGGAGGCTCCCAAGTGACACCTAACCAATCTAGGAGACACCACTCTCCAAAAGGTAATAGATGGTGTGTTTATGATGAAGTCCTTGCTCTTGTGCTTCAAATGATAGTCTCCCAAACACTCAACTCTCTCTCACAGATTTGGCTATGGTGGAAAGATGATTTGAGTGGAAAGCAACTCGGGGAAGGCTAGAGATCAAGATTCTTGTGGTTGGAATGGAATATCTTGGTCTCAACACATGAGTAGGTGGTTCTCTCTCAGAAAATGAATGTTGGAAGTGTAGGCACGTTCTGATGGCTCTCCTCATGAATGAAGAATTGGTGGAGGGGTATATATAGCCTCCACACAAAATCTTGTTGTTACACACATATTCCCAAACTTGGTGGGACCGAATGGTAAAGCTCGGTCAGACCGATTCGGGTCAAAATGTGAACGTTAGAGTTTTCGGTGGAACCGACAAGGTCAACTCGGTGGGACCGATGTGCAAGGGTTAGGGTAAACCTCAACTCGGTTTGACCGATTACTCAAACTCGGTTTGACCGATATTGGTAATAAGCAAACTAAATATTGGTCAAGCAATCTCGGTGGGACCGACTGAACAAACTCGGTGAGACTGAAATTGTTGCAATAGGTCATAGAGAATTTGCAAGCCCATCTCGGTGAGACCGAGATCCCATCGGTGAGACCGAACTGATTGCGGTTTGGCAGTGGCTGTATCAGATGAACTCGGTGGCACCGGATATATCAAATCGGTGGGGCCGAGTTTGACTTTTAGGTTTAGGACATATGTGGATGTGAGAAAGTTGCTGAGGGTTTTGGAGCATATCATTAAGCACTTTGAGCAAGCAATCCATTAAGCAACACCTCATCCCCTTTTAATAGTATTGGCTTTCTTATGGACTCAATGTGATCTTGGATCACTAAAATGAAAGTGTAGAGTCTTGAGCTTTTGCCAATATTTGTCCTTAGCATCTTGAAGGGGTACCACAT
Organism: Triticum dicoccoides; assembly: GCF_002162155.2. Lineage (NCBI taxonomy): Eukaryota > Viridiplantae > Streptophyta > Magnoliopsida > Poales > Poaceae > Triticum > Triticum dicoccoides. The sequence continues at coordinate 369,871,414 of NC_041393.1, read as the reverse complement.
CCTCTTGTCCATGTCCATGCCACTCCAATTTTGAACTTACCTGAAATATACTAGGTAGAAGTATTAGACCAACAATAGATATGTTGACATTAATTACCAAAATCACCCATGGAGCACTTGTGCTTTCAATCCGAGTGGGCTGTTTGCTGCATATCACACCCATCTTGTTTACACGAATTGTTTGTCTTCTTTTGGTTCATCGCAAATGCCGCGTATCACACACATCTTCCTAAGTTGAACCGTTTCTGTTCACTTCCCTAATCAAAAACAGTTTGTCCGAGTGAACCGTATGCCGTAAATCACACACACCTTGATCTAGCTGACCATTTCTATTGCATTCCCTAATAGCACATGGTTCATCAGAGCAAACTGTATGTCATATATCGCACACACATTTATATGGCTGCCCGTTTCTGTTGTTCTGCCTCACCGCAAACAATTCTTCTGGATCAACCATATGCCCCGCTTCTCACACGTAACTAAAATCTGAACCTTGTTTGATGTCTCCGCCATTGCAAACGTTTTGCATCTTTTTTGACGGTTTTTTTACATCCCCGTTTGCGATTAATGCATCGCACACAGTTTCGTCAAATGGCTCTGATCATAGTGTCGCGTTAGAAGCATCCTGCAGTAGTGTGTCATCTAAGAAACTCAGGGCAGCGAGGGTATCTATATCGGTGGTTAAACTGCACGGGCAGACCGGTAGAGGTTGACGATGGAGGCGGCAGCGGCGGTGACCTAGGTAGGTTTCGAGCGAGGGAGGGGTGGTGTGTATGTGTGAGAGTGGGAGATTTCGGGGTGAGTGAAGGATTTGGGGGAGGGGTGTGGAGGGTGTCCAAGGTGGTGTTTGAGGAAATGCCGCGGGTAGTGAAAATTTTACTAGAAGGGAGTAAAATGGCGGGGCTACCAAATTTTTGGATCAAGGGATCAAAGCAGAGCGAGGCAGGAGTAACGGACATCACACATGGTTAAAACATAATAATCGTGTGCTATCAAACAGAAAATCACTCCAGCCGAGCAAATATTTTTGAGATTGCAAGGGATGCAAGCGGGAGTAAAATGCCGGGGCTCCCATTCAAAAAAAATGTCGAGGCTAGTGAAAATTTGGATCAACTGATTGAAGCAGAGCGGGAGTAACAGATATCGCACACGGTCCACACATACGAACTGTGTGCTATCAAATAGAAAAACCCTCTACACGGGTAGATATTTTTGAGATTACGAGGCAGTAGATATTTTTGAGAGCGGGGGGCAAGCCTCGTGGAGCCCAATTTACTGTGCTAATGTGAGTGACTGCAGGGGCACGGACATGGCACACAGGTAGTCGGACCAAACTGTGTCCGTTGCGTATGCAGTCGCAGATGGTTTCTGCATCCAACTCATGTGCTCTTTATAAATTTGGAAAAAAGAATAACGCGGGAAAGGGTTAGAACACGAACACACGTGCATGTGTACCAAATATATAAATGAAATGGGTGGTTTGATGTTCAAATACCCAATGCACAACTTTGATGTGGCACCTGTCGCATAAAGCGCACATTATTATTCCTAGCCCCCCCCCACACACACACACACTTAGTGTTTGCGGGAGGGTAATCCTAGCTATGAACGCATGCCCCCAAATTGCTAGATCTGACATCTCACCCTACCATAACACAAAACCTAAAGGAGTACATCATGGTCAACCCCTCCCCCCTCCTTTGCTTCGGATCAAATGTGGACCGTGTGCGGGCCCACAGATGTGTTGTTCCTACATTAGATGGGGGTGAGGCCACATACGAACCACACCTACTGGTGGCCCGATATGTGTGTGTGTGTGTTGTGTGTGTTTGTGAAAACGATGTGGTGTGATATTTAAATAACCAAATCACAAATTTGATGTGGCACATGTGCATCACAAATTAACCGAACATTCCCGACCCCACAGAGGTTCATCTAGTGCGGAGAAGCTAGTACTGTGCCCCCCAACACAAACACACACACACACACACACACACACACACACACCCCACACACACACACACTTTGAGTCGTGGGAGGGGGCATCTCACCAAGGCGTATTGTAAGACTGACCAAGAAGAATCACCACCTTGGTCATACATATAACCTTTATTGTTGTTGGGTCAAAGTCATGCATGGACGTCCACACGCGGCCCCACAAAATAGGTTAGCTTGTTGCTGATAACCACGTGAGGGCCTGTCTGGAGACCACCACTGTGCGCATTGGCCCAAACATATGTATGAAGTCTCATGTGGTGTTTGAATATACCCAATGCACAACTTTGATGTGGCAGCGTGCTTTCGGAACCTGAAAGTCCCCACACAGAGCGAGGGTTCACGACGCGTATATATATAGGGATTCATGTGTATGAGAGCCCTCGAACTTAGCTCTCGAATCTCACCACAATCGACGTACGACTATACGGTAACGCGAACCAAGAGGAGAAGAATCCACCTAACCTCTCTCGCATTGTTGGTCGAAGTGATGGACGTCCACGCGGGCCCATGGATATATAGGCCGTCGATGATAATCAAGCGAGGGAGAGTGTCCAAAGACAACCACTGCATGCATGTGCCCCAAACATATGTATGGACATGGGTAATGCATGAATATATGTTTGAATACCAAAAGCACAACATTTTGAGGTGGCGCATGCATGCGTCGAAAATCGCACAGTCCCCACACATATCTAGTTCATGACGCGTTGCATGCTCGCCCCCCACACTTTGACCCGGTGGGAGGGATTTGTGCGTACACATGCACTCGAAGTATAGTTGCATGTACTGTACCATATAAGATGAACCAAAATTTAATCCCCTTCTGACTATAAGTCAAATTAACCTCTATCACTGTCGATCGAAGTGATTGACCAAGCGGGCACACCGAGATGTACGAAGCATCTCCTATATAACCCCGTGAGTGAGTGCTAGACAACCGCCATCGCTTGCTTGTGGGCCAAACACATGTATGGAGATGTGGTTGTGATGTTTGAATACCCAATATATGCAGAACTTTGATGTGGCACCTGCCTCAGAAACCTTTAAGTCCCCCACATGAACCGAGGTTCATGACACATAGTATGTATATGTTGCCCCCTCTCCTCTTTGATGTGTAATATATATACACACATATACACTCCTATGTACCGTAACACAACCTGGAAATAATCCTCCTTGTTCAACAAATTATCTTTCTCATTGTGTCATATATTAGACGGACGATGACCTCGTGGGCCCATGGAGGGAAGAGTTGCAGGCAAGTGAGTGAGAACCATCGTCTGCATGTGGCCCAATGTGTTGGTGATGTTTTTAATACCCAATATGCACAACTTCTTTGTGGCACCTGCCTCGAAAATCGAAAAGTACACACGGAGCGAGATCATTCATGACGTGTGTGTAGTACGTGTTGCCCCGGCCCCCTCCTCCCCTCTTCGACGCGTACTATATACTCCTACCACAACACAACCAAAAAAGAAACCTCCTTGTTGGGTCAAAGTGATGGAGGACAACCTCGCGGACCCACGGATGGAAGCATCACACGCGAGTGACTGTCCTATATGACGCGTAGTATTTCCCCCGGCCACTCTCTTCAACGTGTACTATATATATACTCCTACCATACGTAACACAAACAAAAAAATGACCATCCTTGTTGGTCAAATTAACCTCTATCATCGCATGTCATAGTGCTGGAGGGCGACCTCGTGGGCCGACGTGAGTGAGTGTCCTAGGTCCACCGCGTGCATGTGGCCCAATGATGCATGTCAAACACTTTCTACAGCGAACATGTGACCAAAGGAGTTTAGTGTTAAAAATTTAAAAAAATAGATAACATTTGTCCTTTTTTATACTTTTATTGATTTTGCAGGGATTTAATGTGCAAAAATCAAATTTGATCTACATGAGACCCGTGATAGTGCACGAAAATGGATTGCAAAATCATATGTGTATGTGTCCCTGGGTGCATGTTTAGTCCCCATGCACGAAATTTCTAACATCGATAATCTTGATTTTAAAATCCAGTAAATCCAAAACTAAGTTGAAATTCCTGAAACTTATCATGGTGACATATGGACACCAATAGACTGTGACATTACTATTTTTTGCAAATTTGAGACAAGTTTTGATATAATCTTCTTACATATAGGAAATTATCAATAATTATCAACCAATATCGCAAATGAACTCTTTATTAGAGTTGTGTGCGTTAGACCAACAATGTACGTGCCATGCTTCGGTTAAGCAATAAAGTGGCAGAATTAATCATCAAAAAGGAAAAAATCAATATAACATGTGCCGCGCACGCGTCTCGTATGTCGTATGAGCATGCGGAGTTGACGAGACGCATGCTAGCAGGCAGCCCGGGAGGCCGAGGCATGCGCGGGTTAGATATTGCTGCCCTTTTCAACTCATCTTTGAACCGTATTTTCTTTCATACAAACCGGAGCTTCTATAAAGAATCCTCATGGTTCCGAGAGGGAACTTGGTCACAGGATCTGTGTGCGAAACGACATACACTATATCTTCCCACCATGATTTATTTTACAGAGGCAACATGCAACTGCTTAACATATGTAATTATTCAGGGTTCGTTCTGCCTTTTTATACGTTGATTTTCCTAGGCATTTTTAATAAATAGCCACCTCGTTATTATCACAAATGGTCGTATTAGTCCAACTGTGGGCGTTCAATTAACCATTTACAACTGCGGGCAGCTGTTTGATTAGACGAGATGACTGGGAGCATTCCACCACAAACACCGTGGGCGCTGTAATTTATTGCTGGTTTTGGACTTTTGTTCCGGTCGCCTCGGGAAGGTATGTAGAGAAGTCCTCTGTTGTCATCTAGAAGCACTGCCGCCGAGGATCACCGCCTGCTACGAGATGTAGGACGAGCCGGCCAACAAGCGGGGGCGGGTCGAGCCAGAACCACAAGAGCCTTCGGTGAACGTGGACTTCATCAGCAGCCTCCCCGACGAGATGTTGGTAACCATCATACCCCACGTCCCCATCAAATATGGCGTGCGGACCACTGTCCTCTCATGGCGGTGGCGCCCCCTCTGGCACTCCACCCCCTGGACCTCATCGTGGGACATGAGTTCTGCAGCGAGGAGCAACAACACCTGGATGCATTGTCCCACGTCCTCGTCACGCACCCTCGGCCAGTCAGACGCCTTGCTATCGGCAGGCTCAGACCCCACAACAAGACCGAACCCATGTTGCACTACTGGTTCCTATCCCCAGTCCTGGATCGGCTCGAGGAGCTCAGCTTTCATGTTGGACGTCCTTGCTCCTTGCCGTTGTCCGTTCTCCGCCTCGCGCCCACGCTGCGCCGCCTACATTCAGGCAGTGCATTTTCCCCCGGATCGATGCCGCGCGCGCTCTTCATCTCCCTAAACTTAAGCACCTCGAGCTCATTGTCGTACGCATCTCCAAGGAGGATTCGGAGCACCTGCTCGTTGATTGTGCAACGCTCGAATACCTTCGTCTTCATGCGATGGATGGGTTCAGTAGCCTCCACATCACCTCGACTAATGTTCGTGCGATTTATGTGCATTGCTGGCGCCGCCCAAGGCTATCAGTTGAGGTGTTTCACGATATTGTCATTGAGAATGCGCCTTTCCTTGAGAGATTGTATGTACTTGATAAATTAGGTCCAGCAAGAATCAGGGTCATTCACACACCAAAATTGTAGTGTTTCGTGTGCTGAATTCAACGAATTTGTTACTGGATCATTATCCGTTCAGGTACAATAGTCTTCTTCTTTTCCTTCTTATATATTATTGGACAACACATTTTATACAATTTTTTTTGATCTATATGTTCGACTGTCATCCAGAAAATGATTCCCACATGCTTGACCTGGCCTCTACACACAATGAAGATCTTGACACTACAATCTGCCGGCCCTGATCTAGATGAAGTTGTTATATTCCTTAGATGCTTTCCTTGTACGGAGAAGCTATAAATCGAGGTGATGCTCCTTTCTTGTTAATTGTAAACCACCACAGAGCTCAATTTTTTGTTACTTTTACCCATGATTACAATCACAAATGTATAATGATTTCTAAAGGAAATTTGGAGGATTTCAATACATATATTTTCTGAGATGCTGGTGTTGTACGCATTTTATTCCTTCGCCTGACATGCTTTCATGATAAAAGTTTATCATGAAAGATTGAAGGTGGCATTTCACTCTTTTTATGTATTTAGAAATCCTGCAAATCAAAGAGGCTCGAAGTGTTCAAATCTGCAGCTAGGCACTAATATGTTGTCTTCGTTTGCAGATACTAGCAGGCCGGAAAGTAGAAAATGTTGGGGAATATAACAATACCATTGAATGCCTTGATCTTCATGTCACATAAATTACTTTTAACGAGTACCGAGGCACCACACAAGAAATTAAATTTGCCAGCTCTTTGTTGAGAGAGCAAGGTTGCTCAAGGTAATGAGGTTTGCCCTATATTTACTGCGCTGAACAAAATGGATTGATAAAGAGTGCAGGCGTCTACAGCTGAATGGAAAATTCTTTGCACAAGCTGAATTTCAGTTTGTAACTTCACATGACAGATTATTCAAAACTCACTGTATCGAGCCACTATATGACTTCTCGGTGGCTGATCCTTTCGCAAAAATAATGCGTGAAAAAGATTCTGAAGAAGATGAATTTTATCTGTCTGAATAGTTTGAACCTTGTAAATTTTGAATCTGGGCCTTGTAATGCTGGAATTTGAACCTTGCAATATTTATGGTATTTGTTATATAACATAATTGGATGTTTAATTTAGTTTTGCAATCATGTCCTGTTATAAGTATATATATGTTGTTCTTCTCTACACAAAGCATAGATGTTGTGCAAACAAAGCATATCACATTGCACATGGACCACACTACGTAACCCGTCGGTGATGAATTCATCAATCGCAAACGGTTATATACTAGCAAGCGTTTGCCCACGCACACATGGCTTATTCCATCACAAACAGCTCGGATGGATCAACTGTATGCCACGTATCGCACACACAACTCCAATCTGATTCATGCTTGATGTCTCCGCCATCGCTCGCACAATTCATCTTATTTGCCATGTACTTATCACTGTGTCGACCTTTGCTCGTGTCCGTCGACGCGCTTTGCTTGCGTACCTCCATGCTCTCAGCTTGTGGAAAACTTTCCTTGTGTGTTCAAATGCTA
>NC_041393.1:369845699-369863767 GCF_002162155.2 Triticum dicoccoides | reverse complement strand
ACCTTGAGGCAACCGCGGAGCGCTCTTCTCGCGGCCCTGCGCCCTCTACCAGCGGTTGGGGCCTGCGCACGATCACGTTGGGGGGCCCATATGCATGCGGTTTCATCACACACGTCACCACGATGCAGTTACGTGCGGTAAGATAGAGTTACGCGCTGCAAATTAGAACTGCCATCCGGCGTGCGGATATTCCAGGCCGCCCGGCTTCCCCCCTAATTCCTGCGGCCATTATAACCTTAGTCTCTTCAACCCTTCGATCTCACCCCACAACACAACAAGCACATCCATGACGACACATAGAGAGAGGATATCTAGCGGTGCTCCAATGGAGTTCGGAGAGCATAAAGTGGAGACCCACACGAGGGAGACAGATCTCTCGGTGGTGTACACCATCGACCCAGCTGTGGTGGAGGACTACATCAACACCGTGGAGCAGTTTCCTGCTCGAGACAAGTACAAGGTGGTCAGCATCGACCTCCAGTACACTGACGGTCATCCCGGCAAAGATCAGAAGGTTGCCGTCACCCAGTTGTGCGTGCACCATCATGTCCTCATCTTCCACTACTACATGGCCACAAAGCCTTGCAGGAGTTTCGCCAGGTTTGTCAACAACACCGACTACAAGTTCGCTACGGTGGAAACATGAAACGATGTAAAGGTGCTCAAGGTTATGGGCTTGGCCTGCAAGAACCTTGTCAAAATATGTAACCACTACAAGGTCTGAGGCAGCACCAAGAAGGACTCCCTCGTTGAAACCTCCTCGGCCATCATCGACCCCTACTATGAAAAGATGGAGCGGGATGCCAACTGAACACATCCCGTGTCCTGGCACAGGGCCTGGATGCGGCAACTAGATGAACCTCACCTCAAGTTCGCGGCCAAGAGCATGTACACATTCTACGAGACATACAGGTGGATCATTGACACAAGGAAGTGCCTCGTTACCGAAATCGACGAGGCCAGATCGAGCAACAAGAAGAGCAGTAGCAGCAAGCGTCACATGAAGTAGATGATGATCAGATGATCGTTTGTCCTAGGTAATTATGTGTGTAATATATAGTTTACTTTGGTGTGTGGAAGTTGAAGGAAATATGCCCTAGAGGCAATAATAAAGTTATTATTTATTTCCTTATTTCATGATAAATGTTTATTATTCATGCTAGAATTGTATTAACCGGAAACATAATAATGTGTGAATACATAGACCAACATAACGTCACTAGTATGCCTCTACTTGACTAGCTCATTAATCAAAGATGGTTATGTTTCCTAACCATAGACATGTGTTGTCATTTGATTAATGGGATCACATCATTAGGAGAATGATGTGATTGACATGACCCATTCTGTTAGCCTAGCACTTGATCGTTTAGTATATTGCTATTGCTTTCTTCATGACTAATACATGTTCCTGTAACTATGAGATTATGCAACTCCCGTTTACCGGAGGAACACTTTGGGTGCTACCAAACGTCACAACGTAATTGGGTGATTATAAAGGAGTACTATAGGTGTCTCCGAAGGTACATGTTGGGTTGGCGTATTTCGAGATTAGGTTTTGTCACTCCGATTGTCGGAGAGGTATCTCTGGGCCCTCTCGGTAATGCACATCACTATAAGCCTTGCAAGAAATGTAGCTAATGAGTTAGTTACGGAATGATGCATTACGTAACGAGTAAAGAGACTTGCCGGTAACGAGATTGAACTAGGTATTGGATACCGACGATCAAATCTCGGGTAAGTAACATACCGATGACAAAGGGAACAACGTATGTTGTTATGCGGTTTGACCGATAAAGATCTTCGTAGAATATGTGGGAGCCAATATGGGCATCCAGGTCCCGCTATTGGTTATTGACCGGAAACGTGTCTCGGTCATGTCTACATAGTTCTCGAACCCGTAGGGTCCGCACTCTTAACGTTTCGTTGATGATATAGTATTATATGAGTTATGCATGTTGGTAACCGAATGTTGTTTGGAGTCCCGGATGAGATCATGGACATGACGAGGAACTCCAGAATGGTCCGGATAAAGTTTGATATATGGGATAATAGTGTTTGATCTCCGAAAGGGTTCCGGAATTCACCGGAAAGAGTTCCGGATGTTTCCCGAAATGTTTGGGTACGAGAACACGTTATTTGGGCCAAAGGGGAAAGCCCACAAGGTTTTTGGAAAGCCCAAAAGGAAGTTTTGCAGAGTCCAGGGGCCAGACGCCAGGGTCCCTGGCGTCTGGGTCCAGACGCCGGGAACCCTGGCGTCTGGCCCTGGAGTCCGAGAAGGACTCTTGCCTTTCGGGTGAAACCGACTTTGTGGAGGCTTTTACTCCAAGTTTCGACCCCAAGGCTCAACATATAAATAGAGGGGCAGGGCTAGCACCAAAGACATATCAAGAAACACCAAGCCGTGTGCCGGCAACCCCGTCCCCTCTAGTTTATCCTCCATCATAGTTTCCGTAGTGCTTAGGCGAAGCCCTGCGGAGATTGTTCTTCACCAACACCATCACCACGCCATCGTGCTGCCGGAACTCATCTACTACTTCGCCCGTCTTGCTGGATCGAGAAGGCGAGGACGTCATCGAGCTGAACGTGTGCAGAACTCGGAGGTGCCGTGTGTTCGATACTTGGATCGGTAGGATCATGAAGACGTACGACTACATCAACTGCGTTGATAAACGCTTCCGCTTAGCGATCTTCAAGGGTATGAAGATACACTCCCCCTCTCGTTGCTATACATCACCATGATCTTGCGTGTACGTAGGAATTTTTTTGAAATTACTACGTTCCCCAACAGTGGCATCCGAGCCTAGGTTATATGCGTAGATGTCATATGCACGAGTAGAACACAAGTGAGTTGTGGGCGATACAAGTCATACTGCTTACCAGCATGTCATACTTTGGTTTGGCGGTATTGTGAGATGAAGCGGGCCGGACCGACATTACGCGTACGCTTACCCGAGACTGGTTTCACCATTAAGAGCACTCGTGCTTAAAGGTGGCTGGCGGGTGTCTGTCTCTCTCACTTTAGCTGAATCAAGTGTGGCTACGCCCGGTCCTTGCGAAGGTTAAAACAGCAAACTTGACGAACTATCGTTGTGGTTTTGATGCGTAGGTAAGAACGGTTCTTGCTAAGCCCGTAGCAGCCACGTAAAATTTCCAACAACAAAGTAGAGGACATCTAACTTGTTTTTGCAGGGCATGTTGTGATGTGATATGGTCAAGACGTGATGCTATATTTTATTGTATGAGATGATCATGTTTTGTAACCGAAGTTATCGGCAACTGGCAGGAGCCATATGGTTGTCGCTTTATTGTATGAAATGCAAACGCCCTGTAATTGCTTTACTTTATCACTAAGCGGTAGCGATAGTCGTAGAAGCAATAGATGGCGCAACGACAACGATGCTATGATGGAGATCAAGGTGTCGCGCCGGTGACGATGGTGATCACGACGGTGCTTCAAAGATGGAGATCACAAGCACAAGATGATGATGGCCATATCATATCACTTATATTGATTGCATGTGATGTTTATCCTTTATGCATCTTATCTTGCTTTGATTGACGGTAGCATTTTAAGATGATCTCTCATTAAATTATCAAGAAGTGTTCTCCCTGAGTATGCACCATTGCGAAAGTTCTTCGTGCTGAGACACCACGTGATGATCGGGTGTGATAGGCTCTACGTTCAAATACAACGGGTGCAAAACAGTTGCACACGTGGAATACTCAGGTTAAACTTGACGATCCTAGCATATAACAGATATGGCCTCGGAACACGGAGACCAAAAGGTCGAGCGTGAATCATATAGTAGATATGATCAACATATTGATGTTCACCTTTCAAATTACTCCATCTCACGTGACGATCGGACATGGTGTAGTTGATATGGATCACGTAATCACTTAGAGGATTAGAGGGATGTCTATCTAAGTGGGAGCTCTTTAGTAATATGATTAATTGAACTTAAATTTATCATGAACTTAGTCCTGGTAGTATTTTGCAAATTATGTTGTAGATCAGTAGCTTGCATTGTTGCTTTCATATGTTTATTTTGATATGTTCCTAGAGAAAATTGTGTTGAAAGATGTTAGTAGCAATGATGCGGATTGGATCCGTGATCTAAGGTTTATCCTCCTTGTTGCATAGAAGAATTATGTCCTTAATGCACCGCTAGGTGACAGACCTACTGCAGGAGCAGATGCAGACGTTATGAACGTTTGGGTAGCTCAATATGATGACTACTTGATAGTTTAGTGCACCATGCTTAACGGCTTAGAATCGGGACTTCAAGGACGTTTTGAACATCATGGACCATATGAGATGTTCCAGAAATTGAAGTTGATATTTGAAGCAAATACCCGAGTTGAGAGATATGAAGTCTCCAACAAGTTATATAGCTAAAAGATGGAGGAGAATCGCTCAACTAGTGAGCATGTGCTCAGATTGTCTGTGTACTTCAATCGCTTGAATCAAGTGGGAGTTAATCTTCCAGATAAGATAGTGATTGACAGAATTCTCTAGTCACCATCACTAAAGTTACTAGAACTTCATGATGAACTATAGTATGCAAGGGATGACGAAAACGATTCCCGAGCTCTTCGTGATGTTGAAATCGACGAAGGTAGAAATCAAGAAAGAGCATCAAGTGTTGATGATTGTAAAGACCACTAGTTTCAAGAAAAGGGCAAAGGGAAAGAAAGGGAAACTTCAAGTAGAATGACAAGCAAGTTGTCACACCCGTGAAGAAGACCAAAGCTGGACCAAAGCCTGAAACTGAGTGCTTACACTGCAAAAGAAATGGTCACTGGAAGCGGAAATGCCCTGAATATTTGGTGGATAAGAAGGATGGCAAAGTGAACAAGGGTATATTTGATATACAGGTTATTGATGTATGCCTTACTAGTGTTTATAGTAGCCCCTGAGTATTTGATACTTGTTCGGTTGCTAATATTAGTAACTCGAAACAGGAGTTACATAATAAACAGAAACTAGTTGAGGGTGAAGTGACGATGAGTGTTGGAAGTAGTTCCAAGATTGATATGATCATCATCGCACACTCCCTATATGTTCGGGATTAGTGTTAAACCTAAATAAATGTTATTTGGCGTTTGTGTTGAGCATGAATATGATTTGATCATGTTTATTGCGATACGGTTATTCATTTAAAGTTAGAGAATAAATTGTTATTCTATTTACATGAATAAGACCTTCGATGGTCATACACCCAATGAACATAGTTTATTGGATCTCGATCGTAGTGATACACATATTCATAATATTGATGCCAAAAGATGAAAATTTAATAATGATAGTGCAACTTATTTGTGGCACTGCCGTTTGGGTCATATCGGTGTAAAGCGCATGAAGAAACTCCATAAAGATGGATTTTCGGAATTACTTGGTTATGAATCATTTGATGCTTGCGAACCGTGCCTTTTGGGCAAGATGACCAAAACTCCGTTCTCCAGAACAATGGAACAAGCTACTGACTTATTGGAAATAATACATACCGATGTATGTGATCCAATGAGTGTTGATGCTCGTGGCAAGTATCGTTATTTTCTGACCTTCACAAGATGATTTGAGCAGATATGGGTATATCTACTTGATGAAACATAAGTCTGAAATAGTTGAAAGGTTCAAAGAATTTCAAAGTGAAGTGAAAAATCATCGTAACAAGAAAATAAAATTTCTACGATCTGATCGTGGAGACGAATATTTGAGTTACGAGTTTGGTCTTCAATTAAAACAATGTGGAATAGTTTCACAGCTCACGCCACCTGGAACACCACAACGTTATGGTCTGTTTGAACGTAGTAACCGCACTTTATTGGATATGGTGCAATCTATGATGTCTCTTACTAATTTAACACTATTGTTTTGGGGTTATGCATTAGAGACAGCTGCATTCACGTTAAAAGGGCACCATCTAAATCCGTTGAGACGACACCATATGAACAGTGGTTTAGCAAGAAACCCAAGTTGTCGTTTCTTAAAGTTTGGGGCTGTGATGCTTATGTGAAAAAGTTTCATCCTAATAAACTCAAACCCAAATCGGAGAAGTGCGTCTTCATAGAATACCCAAAGGAAATTGTTGGGTACACCTTCTATCACAGATCCAAAGGCAAGATATTCGTTGCTAAAAATGGATCCTTTCTAGAGAAGGAGTTTCTCTCAAAAGAAGTGAGTGGGAGGAAAGTAGAACTTGATGAGGTAACTGTACCTTCTCCTGAATTGGAAAATAGTTCATCACTGAAATCAGTTCCAGTGATTTCTACACCAATTAGTGAGGAAGCTAATGATGATGATCATGAAACTTCAGATCAAGTTACTACAGAACCTCGTAGGTCTTCCAGAGTAAGATCCGCACCAGAGTGGTACGGTAATCCTATTCTGGAAGTCATGTTACTTGACCATGGCGAACCTACGAACTATGAGGAAGCGATGATGAGCCCAGATTCCGCGAAATGGCTTGAGGCCATGAAATCTGAGATGGGATCCATGTATGATAACAAAGTGTGGACTTTGGTGGAGTTGCCCGATGATCGGCAAGCCATATTGTATAAAGGGATCTTCAAGAGGAAGACAGATGCTGATAATAGTGTTACTATCTACAAAGCTCGACTTGTCGCAAAAAGGTTTTTGACAAAGTTCAAGGTGTTGACTACAATGAGATTTTCTCAACTATAGCGATGCTTAAGTCTGTCCAAATCATGTTAGCAACTGCCACATTTTATGAAATCTGGCAAATGGATGTCAAAACTACATTCCTTAATGGATTTATTAAAGAAGAGTTGTATATGATACAACCAGAAGGTTATGTCAATCCTAAAGGTGCTAACAAAATGTGCAAGCTCCAGCAATCCATCTGTGGACTGGTGCAAGCATCTCAGAGTTGGAATATACGCTTTGATAAGTTGATCAAATCATATAGTTTTATACAGACTTGCGGTGAAGCCTGTATTTACAATAAAGTGAGTGGGAGCACTACCGCCTTTCTGATAAATATATGTGAGTAACATATTGTTGATCAGAAATGATGTAGAATTTTTCTGGAAAGCATAAAGGAGTATTTGAAAGGAGTTCTTTAAAAGAAAGACCTCAGTAAAGCTACTTACATATTGAGCATCAAGATCTATTGAGATAGATCAAGACGCTTGATAAGATTTTCAATGAGTACATACCTTGTCAAGATTTTGAAATAGTTCAAAATGGAACAGTCAAAGAAAGAGTTCTTGCCTGTGTTGCAAAGGTGTGAAATTGAGTAAGACTTAAATCCCGACCACGGCAGAAAATAGAAAAGGGAATGAAAGTCATTCCCTATGCCTCAGTCATAGGTTCTATAAGGTATGCTATGCTATGTACCAGACCTATTGTATACCTTGCTCTGAATTTGGCAAGGGAGTACAATAGTGATCTAGGAGTAGATCCCTGGACATTGGTCAAGAATATCCTTAGTAAGGACAAGGAAATATTTCTCGATTATGGAGGTGATAAAAGAGCCCGTCGTAAAGAGTTACATCGGTGCAAGCTTTTACACCGATCCAGATGACTCTAAGTCTCAATCTGGATACATATTGAAAGTGGGAGCAATTAGCTAGAGTAGCTCCGTCAGAGCATTGTAGACATAGAATATTTGCAAAATATATACGGCTCTGAATGTGACAGACCCGTTGACTAACTTCTCTCACGAGCAAAACATGATCATACCTTAGTACTCTTTTGGGTGTTAATCACATAGCGATGTGAACTAGATTATTGACTCTAGTAAACCCTTTGGGTGTTGATCACATGACGATGTGAACTATGGGTATTAATCACATACAGATGTGAATATTGGTGTTGAATCACATGCTGATGTGAACTAGATTATTGACTCTAGTGCAAGTGGGAGACTGAAGGAAATATGCCCTAGAGGCAATAATAAAGTTATTATTTATTTCCTTATTTCATGATAAATGTTTATTATTCATTCTAGAATTGTATTAACCGGAAACATAATACATGTGTGAATACATAGACCAACATAACGTCACTAGTATGCCTCTACTTGACTAGCTCATTAATCAAAGATGGTTATGTTTCCTAACCATAGACATGTGTTGTCATTTGGTTAATGGGATCACATCATTAGGAGAATGATGTGATTGACATGACCCATTCCGTTAGCCTAGCACTTGATCGTTTAGTATATTGCTATTGCTTTCTTCATGACTTATACATGTTCCTGTAACTATGAGATTATGCAACTCCCGTTTACCGGAGGAACACTTTGGGTGCTACCAAATGTCACAACGTAACTGGGTGATCATAAAGGAGTACTATAGGTGTCTCTGAAGGTACATGTTGGGTTGGCGTATTTCGAGATTAGGTTTTGTCACTCCGATTGTCGGAGAGGTATCTCTGGGCCCTCTCGGTAATGCACATCACTATAAGCCTTGCAAGCAATGTAGCTAATGAGTTAGTTATGGAATGATGCATTACGTAACGAGTAAAGAGACTTGCCGGTAACGAGATTGAACTAGGTATTGTATACCGACGATCAAATCTCGGGTAAGTAACATACCGATGACAAAGGGAACAACGTATGTTGTTATGCGGTTTGACCGATAAAGATCTTCGTAGAATATGTGGGAGCCAATATGGGCATCCAGGTCCCGCTATTGGTTATTGATCGGAAACGTGTCTCGGTCATGTCTACATAGTTCTCAAACCCGTAGGGTCCGCATGCTTAACGTTTCGTTGACGATATAGTATTATATGAGTTATGCATGTTGGTAACCGAATGTTGTTCGGAGTCCCGGATGAGATCATGGACATGACGAGGAACTCCGGAATGATCCGGAGATATAGTTTGATATATGGGATAATAGTGTTTGATCTCCGGAAGGGTTCCGGAATTCACCGGAAGGAGTTCCGGATGTTTCCCGAAATGTTTGGGTACGAGAACACGTTATTTGGGCCAAAGGGGAAAGCCCACAAGGTTTTTGGAAAGCGCAAAAGGAAGTTTTGCGGAGTCCAGGGGCCAGACGCCAGGGTCCCTGGCATCTGGGTCCAGACGCCGGGAACCCTGGCGTCTGGCCCTGGAGTCCGAGAAGGACTCTTGCCTTTCGGGTGAAACCGACTTTGTGGAGGCTTTTACTCCAAGTTTCGACCCCAAGGCTCAACATATAAATAGAGGGGCAGGGCTAGCACCAAAGACATATCAAGAAACACCAAGCCGTGTGCCGGCAACCCCGTCCCCTCTAGTTTATCCTCCGTCATAGTTTCCGTAGTGCTTAGGCGAAGCCCTGCGGAGATTGTTCTTCACCAACACCGTCACCACGCCGTCGTGCTGCCGGAACTCATCTACTACTTCGCCCGTCTTGCTGGATCGAGAAGGCGAGGACGTCATCGAGCTGAACGTGTGCAGAACTCGGAGGTGCCGTGCATTCGGTACTTGGATCGGTCGGATCGTGAAGACGTATGACTACATCAACCGCGTTGATAAAGGCTTCCGCTTAGCGATCTTCAAGGGTATGAAGATACACTCCCCCTCTCGTTGCTATACATCACCATGATCTTGCGTGTTCGTAGGTATTTTTTTGAAATTACTACGTTCCCCAACAGAAATGTCATGTGTGTAGTAGCCACCTATGTAATTATGCATGCAATAGTTTACTTTGGTGTGTGGAATGTCATGTGTGTAGTAGCCACCTATGTAATTGGATGTTTAATTTATTTATTCAACCATGTCCTTATAAGTGTGTGTGTGTGTGTGTTGTGTGTGTGTGTTGTTCCTTATGCAATCCCATCGCACAACACACACGTCTTATTAGCAGCAATCGTCTGTGTTATTATCGATCTTCGCAAACATTTCTGGTTGCAGACTTGTTTGCCGCGTATCACACACATCTTGTTAAATTGAGCTATTTTTGGTTCTTTTGGCTCAATGCAAATAGTTCATCCGAGTGAACTGTTTTCCCTCTATCGCACACACTTTGATCTGGTAGACCATTTCTTTTGTTCCGCCTAATCACAAACAGTTCATCCGAGTGAACTGTTTGCCGTATATCGCACACACCTTCATCTAGCAGCCCGTTTCTGTTGTTCCGCCTCATCACAAATAGTTTATCCAAGTGAACTGTATGCCGTAAATCGCACACACCTCCACTCGGTTGCCCATTCTGTTGTTCTGCCGCATCACATATAGTTTATTGGACTGAACCATATGCCCTGCATCGCACATGCAACTAAAATCCAAACAGTGTTTGATGTATCCGCCATCGCAAACGTTTTGCATCTTTTTTTATGGTTATTTTACATCACCCTTTTTGATTATTTCATCACACACACAGTTCCATTGAAGGTTCTCTGATTGTAGTGTCGCGTTAGCAGCATCCTGCAGTAGTGACGAGAGCTTGATTCCGAGCTTGGCGCATAGGGTCTTCCAAAAGTAGCTTAGGAACTTGACGCTGCGGTCCGAGACAATAGTCTTTGGCACTCCATGTAGACGTAAGATTTCCCTACAAGAGAGATTGGCAACATGTGAAGCATAATCTATCTTGTTGCATGGGATAAAGTGTGCCATTTTAGATAAACGGTCCACAACAACAAACACATAATCTTTTCCATTTTGAGTTCTTGGCAAACCAAGCACAAAGTCCATACTAATATCTTCCCATGGGTGATATGGAATAGGAAGTGGCATATATAGACCATGGGATTGAGCTTTAGACTTAGCTTTGCGACATGTAGAGCATTGGCTGGTGAAGCATGAGACGTCGTCAAACATCTTGGGACAAAAGTAGTTCTTGGAGAGCGTGGCAAATGTCTTGTCGCGTCCAAAGTGTCCCATAAGTCCTCCTCCATGAGCCTCTTGCAATAGTAACAAATGAAGAGAAGACTCGGGTCTACATAGTTTGTTAGCTCTCATTAGATAATCATCATTGATGTAATATCGCTCCCAAGATGTATGCGTCAAACATTTAGCATAGGGAATAGCAAAAGCAGGATCATGCGTATACAAGTTTTTTATGTGCTCAAAGCCGATGAAATTAAATTCAAGTTGGGTTACAAGCATACATTTGCGGGAAAGAGCATCCGCCACAACATTTTCCTTACATTTGATGTACTTGATAACATAAGTAAATGACTCAATAAACTCATCCCATTTGACATGTAACTTATTCAATTTAGTTTGACCCTTAAGGTATTTAAGTGTTTCATGATCCGTATGGATGACAAATTCATGAGGGCTAAGATAATGTTCCCACTCACGCAAGAATCGCACGAAGGCATATAATTCCTTGTCATAAATTGGATAGTTAAGTTGCACGCCAGAAAGTTTTTCACTAAAATAAGCAATAGGGTGCTTCTCTTGCATCAACACACCTCATATGCCATTACCACTAACATTGTAATGAACTTCAATTTTTTTCAAAATTGGGCAAAGCAAGCACGAGAGCATGTTTAAGAAAATTCTTAAGCTCATTAAATGCGGTATCTTGGGATAGTCCCCAAATAAATGGTGCATTCTTCTTACTCAAGGCATGCAAAGGTGATGCAATTGTGCTAAAGTCCTTGGCGAATCCATGATAGAAATCGGATAAGCCAAGGAAGCTACACACTTGTTGCAAGTTGGTTTGTTGTGGCCAAGTTTTAATGGCATCAATCTTAGCTTCATCTACATGAACACGCTTGGAAGACACAACAAAGCCCAAGAAAACAAGCTTGTCAACACCAAATTTGTATTTGTCCATATTAGCATAAAGGTGCTCTTTTCTAATAGTTCGCAAAACAGTTTTAAGATGGGTCACATGATCTTCTAGAGACTCGCTAAATACAAGTATATCATCAAAGTAGACCAGAACAAATTTTCCAATGTAGGGGCAAAGAACATAATTCATCACATGCTTGAAACTTTGCCCAAAACACCCTCTATTCGGCATGCCCCTCATGGGAGGCAAAGTACCTCGCTGCATGTGTAACACTCCTCGAAAGTTCTGCAAAGGCACCTGGGGAACGCAAGACTCGCGTGAGCAAAGCAAACATGTTACCACCAAAGACACTCTGGAGTAAGTATGGCTTACCATCCACGATCAGCTTGACTTGGCGAAGCTCCTCTTCATGGCCTCGTGCCTTTACCCTTTCCTCCTTGATCGCTGACCTCAACGAGGTCAGCTTAGAGGCCTGATCCTTACCTTTTTTTCTCAAGGTCCTCACATTTCATAACGACATCCTTGAACTCCTGCTACACCTCGACCATTCTGACCTCGTGCTTCTCGCTAACGGTCTTCCCCATCTTCACTTCGACGACCGCTCGCTCAGGCACCGCCATCTGCTTCGCGGCCTCATGCTTTTCCTTCTTTAGATCGGCCTTGAGGTTCTCGACCTTCATGGCGACAGCTGTAGTCATAATAAAGCACTCTTTGCTTAGGGCTACACCCGAATACCTTGCTTAATAAGGCACACCGAACTACTATACGAGTCTCGTCCGGACTCACCTTGCACTTTGTCGAACCGCTTGTTGAGAAGGTGGAGCTCCTCGTCGGAGCTCTTGAGCTTCCGATTAAGCTCGGCGAACTCCACGGAGTTGGCAGCCGCCGCTGAAGACAAGGCATGCACAACAGCTGATGCATGTCAGACTCCCGAAATATCGATTTATAGATCCTCTGCCATGCTTTTTCAGTCTTACCAGAGTCTCGGGGGCTACCATATATATGATAACATGATCACATAAGTGAAAGAAATTAAGCAATAAAAACCATTACATATGTTACCTTGAAGCCCGTCAAGAGGTCACCGGAAGCCTCTTCTAGTCCGCTATCAATGGACCGAATGCTCTGTAAAACTGCGCCCATCAGGGCATGATGCTCTTCGACGATGGAGGAGCTATTCAAAGCCTCCTCCATCACGGCCGTCCACCCAGTCACAACCCTCTCTACTACGAGAGACACTGGTGGCGGCACCTCGGTTCTCCCTTTGGTGAAGGACAGGATGGACGACTCCGGGGGCCTTCGAGGTTCTGGAACTGTCTTCGGAGAGAGCTCGGACCGCCCGACTTCCCCCTCTATGTTCACCAGGAGGTACACCCCCTCTTGGTGTTCGGTTACCGATGTATTAACCTCGACCATGCCGTCATATCCTTGCCCCTAGTGTTAGGTACGAGAGGGGTCTAACGAGATAGCACCTCCCCGGTCTCCTAGTCGACCAGAGGAGGTGTAGTGCGCGACGCGGTCCCTCTCTCCGCTAGCTCGGCCGGCGGAAAGTCCCCCTCCGAGACCCGATTAGTAGGGAGGTCACTCAGCGGGTTACAATATTGACAGCATGCATATGGTTAGTAACGAACCTTAACATGGATTCATGGGAGAATCTTCGGATTCATACCTTTTGGTAGGGGTCTTGACCCTGGGGTTCCTTCAGGGAACCTCTTTGGAAGCCTCTGACTTCTCTGAGGAGTCCGAGCTATCACCAAATAGGTTCACCTTGGCTCTACACTGCCTCTTCGGGGCAGGAGGAATTTTCTCCTCCTCGACGTCCTTGGACGCTGTCCTCTTTCTTGTTCGGGAGGAGTCGCTCTCCTTCCCGTCTTCTTCCTACTCCCGCTCGTGAGCAGAGGGGGTTTGGGTTTCTCCGGACTTGGTGTCCGGAGGCCCCCTTGGGTGGAGGCCTTCTTGGGCCTCCCACATCTCGATCTTCTTCTTCTCTTTCTTCTCTAGCGCCTTATATGGTGCCATGGCTAGCATCCCCTCCAGCAGGGTCGTCCTAAGGTCTTCGGGCAGCGGGGACGGGCTGTCGATCCGCACGGCTTTCGCTAGCGAGCTCTACGAGTGCGGGGAAGAAAGAGTCAAGTTCCTTGTTAAAAGGCAAATATCCGAACATAAAGAATAAAACTTCATTAGGTCCCGACGAGGGTGTGCGCATCGAGACCGATGTCTTCCTCCTTGACCGACCACTCCTTTTGGGGCTTTAATAGCACCTTCCACAGCTTTTCGTGGGTGGTGCCATAGAAGTGCTACATTGTGGCAGGGTATTTGGGCTTGTAGGACCACATAGGGGTGCCCCGGAATTGGCAAGGTAGGATGCGGCGACGAAGCATCACCTGGACCACGTTGGTAGCTTGGCCTTCGCCTTTATCATCTTGGAGACACGCTTCTATAGCGACTCCACCTCCGCAGCCGACCCCCAGTCAAGGCCCTTCTTGTCCATGAAGTTAGCCTCGTGGGAGGTCCGGATCTGAATTAGGGGGCTGCTGCCCAACCCGCGCCGCGTGGTTCGGTGATATAGAACCACTCTTTTTGCCAGATATTGAATGTATAAAAGCTTGCTGATCATCCCCCCCCCCCACACACACACACACAGTCCGCTTGCTGGCCATCGACTATCTTCGGCTTGACATTAAAGACCTTCAGCCACAAGCTGAAGTGTGGCTGGACCCGTAGAAAGTCCTCACAGATAACGATGAAGGCCGAGATCATGAAAATCCAACCCGTAGAAAAACATCAACCCCCCTGACGAAGGGGTGGAGCGGGAAGCCTAGTCCCCAGATGAATTGGGGTACGAACAACACCCTTTCACCCGACCAAGGCGTAGGGATGACCTGGCCCTCCTCCGGGGCTTGGTGGGTGACATTGACCGGGAGGTAGCTAGCGCGCTTCAGCCCCTCAATGTCGTCGTTGGTGACGCTGGAGGCCGTCCACTTGCCTTTCGAGCCAGATATGGCCATGGCCGGGTTGAGGAAGTGGTTGGAGTGGATTATTGAGGAAGTTTGGATCGGGGCACCATAGCTCAGGAGATTGGGAGAGCAATGGCGATGGAAGAAAGGGAAAGCGTACGAAGGAAGTGGTGGTTGTTTTCCTTCTATAAGCTGTAATGCCAAGAGTCTCCTTTATCACGCCGCGGACCTTGCCACTTACCGATATAATCATGTCGTTTTGCGCATTGGATAACCCAATCATTGATCATATCCCTTAAAAAACTAGGCACGATCTCCATATTGATGGGACGTGCCAATGGAGAAACTGCCTCGAACGCGAATCGAGTTTTTCGTGACCGATCAGTGACTATGGATGTGACCTTTTGCCAAAAGTTTTCAGACGAGGGCACTATTCACACTCGATTGGTTGGCCTTCGAGACTAAGTAATATATTCAATTCGGAAATCAGGACATAATCCGGAGAAAGCACGACCGAACTTGGTCGGAAAACCTATTAAAAGTTCATCTAAGGGTAACTGCAGGCCTGACACAAGCACCATGAAGAAGGGAACTAGTCCACAAAGCCAATGGTGCTCAAACATACTTCGTCTTCGAAGACTAGTTCGGGGGCTACTGAGAAAGTCCTGGACTAAGGGGTCCTCGGGCCGACGGCCTATCTCCTATGGGCCAGACAGATGGGCCGCTCTATGATTACTCTTGGAAGGCCGAGCTATATGACGACTCCGTGTTTGAGATGAAAACCTTTGAAGCCTTGGTGTGTCCTCCAAGTCAAGATAAGAGAATCAACATGGTTATCCCCTGATGGTAACCGACTATGTGTAACCCTAGGTACCCCTGGTGTCTATATAAACCAGAGGGCTTAGTCCGTAGAGGCTAGAAGAAGAACCATCATCTTACCTAGGGTTTAGTTCATTTGGTCTCGTGCTTGATCGACTCTGTAACCATCATATACACATCAATACTATCAAATAGGACATAGGGTTTTACCTCTTCGAGAGGGCTTGAACCTGGGTAAAAATTATCCATGTGTTCCCTGCTCCCCATTGATCCAAAATCCGCAGCTGGGGACCCCCTATCCGAGATTCGCCGGTTTTGACACCGACAAATGGTGATGGTTGTGCGCTCTTTGTGGTGTCCTGAAGACTGGGACCCACACCTTCTTCGACTGCCCCGTTGTCCGTCTTCTTTGGTGCTTCGTCCGTGAGGCTCTATGACATGAATGTGAGGCCCTGGCTGAGTTTCTCGAAACTCGGGCAGAAACTCAGGCCAACCAGACTAGGAGGAGATGCCTCTTCTAGTTAGTGTTCGAGATAATGACGTGGATCATTTGGATGACATGTAACAAGATGGCTATTGACCGAGTCTTCTTGCGATGAGCCACTGACTCTATATCCAAATTCCTGGCCTTTTTGCAGGATTGCACCCGCTATCTAGACAGCAAGATCATGATCGGTTATGCGACATGATGGACGTGGTGACTGCGGCAGGGTACAACCTTGCCATGCCACCTAGCCACTCATCTGCTCGTGGCCTTTTTTCTTTTTCTTTTTAATTGAGCATGTTTGTTTTGGTGTCCCAAACTTTTGTTTACTTTTTTTGTACTTGAACTTATTGTATGAATATGGTGGTTGCTTTATCTATAAAGCGAGGCCAAAGATTGTTTCATATCGTGGATTTACACGAACCTATGTATCGGCTGACTATTTGATGAACTCTACAAAATGGACATTTAGATCGATTTGTTCTGCATCAAAGGAAATCCAGATCGAAATCCTTTTAGAGGGCCAACGAAACAACGATACAGAAAAAAAAGGGTTTGCTTATGTCACATCTAGATGTGAGATAATATCTCACATCTAAGTATAATGTCAATATATCATCTTTCTTTTCTGTCCTGTTTGTTTGTCCTGGTTGTCCTGTTTGTTTGATTTCAATTTGCCAAAGCCCAAAACTAAAAGCTACCTCGTCGTGCGTCCGCCTTGGTGACTGGCCTATATGCAAATCTGGTCACTAGCTCTCAAATCTGGTCACTAGTTCTCCTCATAAAAAAAATCTGGTTGCTAGCTACCCGTACAAGAAACCTGATCGCTAGCTTTTTCTGGAAAATAAAATGATCGCTAGTGCTAAATCGACTTGTTAGCTTTTGCCTCTGACCGTTATACATTTACAAGGACATCTCCCATAGCTAGCGTCTAGGCTACCAATGATTTATTTTATTTTTTGCCTTTTGGTTTTTGCGTTTTTCACTATTATATTTTATAATTAATTTTCAGTAAATAATAAAATTTCATCAACACATATTTGAAAAACATGTTCACGAATTTACATATGTTTTTTCAAATTATAAAAAATGTTAACAAATACCAAATTTTTTCTAATATATGGTGAACAATGCTTTAATATATGATGCTAATTTTTTGAATACACACTAATTTTTTTCCAATACACACTGAACATTGTTTTTGATATACATGATCTTTTTTAAATACGATGAACTAAAAGGGAACTTTTTTATATACGTTGAACTAAAAGCGAATAAGAAAAGACAAAAATAAAGAAATAGATAAATAAGAAGAGAACAAAAAATGAGCACATTTTGATTTGCTTGAAAAATATCAACATGAATAATTTTAGAAAAATGAACTAATTTACAAATTTTGAAACATGTATTGGAACTTGTGAATTTATGAACAATCAAAAAATTATCAGAATATGAAAAAAAAATGAGATCAACTTTTGAAAAATAGAAATATTCAAAGAAGGGGAAAGACAATGAAGCAAATGATAAATAAAAAAGCAGAAAAATATGAATAAAACAAAACAAAACAAAAAAACGTATCCTAGCTACTTGGGCTGACTCATCTGCAGTTTGTGCACTAACAAGGGTGGACTTGAAACTAGAAAAATATGTTGGACCCTCAATTGCAGGTTGAGCGTGGACTCTCAATTGTGAATAAAAAAGGCCGGGCCCAAGTTGTGAGTCAAGTTTGTACTTGCAACTGGGATAAAAATGGTTGGACCCTAGTTGCGGGTCAAGGATGGACTTGCAGCTGGGACAAGAAAAGGTCGAGCCCCAGTTGCAAGTCGTTGGTGGACTTGCAACTGGGGAAAAAGGTCGGCCCCAGTTACGAATCGAGGCTGGACTCACAATTGGGACTAAAAAAATGTCGGGCCCCTGTTGCGAGTCCAAGGTGAACTTGCAACTCGGACAAAAAAGGTTGAGCCCTAGTTGCGAGTCGAAGGTGGACTTGCAACTCAAAAAAAATGTTGGGCGCAAGTTGCGAGTCGAGGACAAACTTGCAACTCGGACAAAAAAGGTTGAGCCCTAGTTGCCAGTCAACGGTGGACTTGCAACTCGGACAAAAAATA
>NC_041393.1:369844859-369845684 GCF_002162155.2 Triticum dicoccoides | reverse complement strand
TTGCGAGTCGAAGACAGAATTACAACTCGGACAAAAAAGGTTGGACCCTAGTTGTGACTCGAGGGTGGACTTGCAACTTGAACAAAAAAGGTTGAGCCCCAGTTGCGAGTCGAGGACAAACTTGCAACTCGAACAAAAAAAGTTGGACCCTAGTTGTGAGGCGGGGGTGGACTTGCAACTCGGACAAAAAAGGTTGGAACCTAGTTGTGAGTTGAGGACGCACTTGCAACTCGGACAAAGAAGGTTGGGCCCTAGTTACGAGCCGAGGATGGACTTGCAACTCGGACAAAAAAGAACGGGCCCCAGTTGCGAGTCGAGGGTGGACACGCAACTTGGAAAAAAATATCAAGCCCCATTCACTACTAGTAAAAGGGCTATAGATGGGATAGACACTAATGGCGCACCTGTCAGGTGATGCGCCATTAGTATATACTAATGGCGCACCATGTTTCGGTACGCCATTAGTGTGGAAGACACTAATGGCGCACCAGGAACACGGTGCACCACTAGAAACATTTTTTTTAAATTTTTCCAAACATTCTAATGGCGCACTGTGGCAAAGTGCGCCATTACTAGTGCTAACTAGTAATGGCGCACTGGCCACACCGTGCGCCATTAGAATTTTTTTTTGCAAAACTTGTAATGGCACCAGAAGCTGGTGCGCCATTAGTAACCAGGGTCGACCCCCCGCTCCACCGGCCGTCGCCGCCGACCCCCGCACCCTCCCCAACTCCACCACCGCCGACGTCCCACCGCACCCTCCCCTGCTCCACCGGCCGCCGCCGCCGACCCCCGGCCCGCACCCTCCCCCACTCCACCGCCGCC
>NC_041393.1:369844064-369844849 GCF_002162155.2 Triticum dicoccoides | reverse complement strand
CGCCGCCGACCCCCCGCACCCTCCCCCACTCCACAAAAAAGGTTGGACCCTAGTTGCGACTCGAGGGTGGACTTGCAACTTGAACAAAAAAGGTTGAGCCCCAGTTGCGAGTCGAGGACAAACTTGCAACTCGAACAAAAAAAGTTGGACCCTAGTTGTGAGGCGGGGGTGGACTTGCAACTCGGACAAAAAAGGTTGGAACCTAGTTGTGAGTTGAGGACGCACTTGCAACTCGGACAAAAAAGGTTGGGCCCTAGTTACGAGCCGAGGATGGACTTGCAACTCGGACAAAAAAGATCGGGCCCCAGTTGCGAGTCGAGGGTGGACACGCAACTTGGAAAAAAATATCAAGCCCCATTCACTACTAGGAAAAGGGCTATAGATGGGATGGACACTAATGGCGCACCTGTCAGGTGATGCGCCATTAGTATATACTAATGGCGCACCATGTTTCGGTACGCCATTAGTGTGGAAGACACTAATGGCGCACCAGGAACACGGTGCACCACTAGAAACATTTTTTTAAAATTTTTCCAAACATTCTAATGGCGCACTGTGGCAAAGTGCGCCATTACTAGTGCTAACTAGTAATGGCGCACTGGCCACACCGTGCGCCATTAGAATTTTTTTTTGCAAAACTTGTAATGGCGCACCAGAAGCTGGTGCGCCATTAGTAACCAGGGTCGACCCCCCGCTCCACCGGCCGTCGCCGCCGACCCCCGCACCCTCCCCAACTCCACCACCGCCGACGTCCCACCGCACCCTCCCCTGCTCCACCGGACGCC
>NC_041393.1:369843271-369844050 GCF_002162155.2 Triticum dicoccoides | reverse complement strand
CCGGCCCGCACCGTCCCCCACTCCACCGCCGTCGCCGACCACCCGCACCCTCTCCCCCGCACCCTCCCCGGCCCGCTCCACCGTCACAAATGAATGCAACTAAAATTGCAAAAAAACAAATTTGATTATATTTTCAAATAACAAATTTGATGATATTTTCAAATAATAAATTTGATGATATTTTTTCATATTCATAAATATGTTCAAATAACAAATTTGATGATATTTAAAAAAAATATTACTGTTATGATTTAAACAAGTTTGAACATATGTAAACACAAATAAATATCAAACAGCATTTTAAATGCATAAATACAAAAAATGGGGAGCCTGGGAATCGAACCCAAGACCTCCTGGTGTGTGTGCTGCGTGCTGACCAGTCGGGCTAGTGGGCTTGTTCTGATGGAGTGGGGGTTATGTGGAATATAACCTGACCAGTCGGGCTAGTAAATTCTAATGTCGCACCAGGGCGGGGTGCGCCATTAGATTGGTTGTACTTATGGCGCACTAGGGGTGCGGTGCGCCATTAGATCCCTCCCCCCAGTTCACCTGTTCCCCTCTCACTGTTGCCTCCCTCCCTCCCTCGCCAGATCCATTCGACCCAACTGTACGCCGTCGCCCCCTTGCTCCGCCCCCTCCATCCACCGCGCCTGCACGCCGTCGGCGATGCCGCCGCCGCTGTGGTCTTGCGCTGCCCCGACGCCGCCGCCCCGACCCCCGCGGGACTCCACCCCCACCGTCCCCGCGCCCCCCGAACGGGATCGGCCGAGCGCGCGCCG
>NC_041393.1:369812712-369842917 GCF_002162155.2 Triticum dicoccoides | reverse complement strand
GACCCCGACCCCTTCATCGACCCCGACCCCGACCCCTCCGGCGACCAGGTACCTCTCCTCCTTCCTCCTTCCTCCCTCTCTCCACCATTCCCCATTCCTTCCAACCGATGCTCCAAAAGGAATTTCAAGACAGAAATCACTTGCTCCAAAAGTTAGGGTTCGCGATTCAAATTGCACTGCATTTTTGTACTGCATTTTTGTAACTATATAGGAGAATCGGAGTTCCTGCTACTTTTGTTTCTTTTCTTTTTGAAACTATGCTATATTTTCATTAGAGATGGGATGTTTCTACTTTCTAGCGGTGAACATGAGAAGGTTGTGTTAGTTGCTCAGCCTGGGATAGGAAAATAGACCGTGAACTTTCTGAGATGGTAAAACAGATGAGGGCATTGTTCTCCAGGGAAGGTGCAATGAATGTGATTGAAGATTCAGTTCGATTGTTCCATTAATGATGTCTAGGCAGAATGCTTAATAAGTTTCATCATGCGGCAAACAACAAGAACTGCAGGACTGCCCTGTTGCTAGGTAGTAGTAGAGTACATGCGCTTGCAAGTTCCAACTAGTTGTTTTAGGGATTGAGTTAATTCATAGATGTTGACCTTCATCCAGTGGCATATAGATTGGAACAACTGAGTTCTGTTTCTTGTTATTTTAGATTGTACTGTGGATTTGATTTATTATCTGCAAAGTGATAAATTTTGAATTTGAACTAATTCAAATTCTCCTATGAAGAAGGCCAGGCCTCGGAAATTGGTTAGTTTGAAGGCCAGGCCCCTTATAATGATGCTTTTCTCTAGAAAAAATGATCCTGGATTTTTTATGTAATTCTTTGTGGTATTAAGATGGAAACCTGGGATACTATTTCTGTTAGGAGATGGTGTTATATTAAGATGCATATATTGTTATGTTACGCAAATTGTATCATCTTGCCACTTAAGTCAGCCTTCCCTTTAAGCAGAAAAATCAGTTAGGAGCTACTGTTAGGAGCTACTGCCAAAAACTTGAGCTACTGTCAAAAAATTCAGTTATGGCATCTAGAATTATGTCAGTTTTGTTTTGTAACTAGAAGACCAAAGTGTTAGGAATTCTGTCCAAACTGTAGTTTTCAGTATTCTGTCCAAACTAAAAATTGTTAAAAAGCATGATGTTTCTTGGATTTCTGTAATGATGATGATGATGGAACACATGGTATTGGATTTCTGTAATGATGATGGAACATTATAAAGCATTGTACTCCACTGTGTATGAAGGATACAAAAAATTTAGCAACTTCTCTGATTTTATAAAGTTGTTCTTATATGGATGAAACTTCACTTGTTTTTAGGCTAGTGCAGGGTGTTGCTTTATTGTGATGCCTCTGAATTACTTGTGATCACATTGAGAAAGACATGCTAGTTTGCTGGGTTTTGTCTCCGACCATTGTGTCGTGATGAATTTGCAGGTACCCCGAGAGGCCCTTGAGTTTGCCGGAATGTCGATTAACTTCCGTTCCGGCAAATTCGGGCACTCCATATGTCCTATTTTCAGCAAAAGGTCATGCTGAAATTTTCCGTGAATTTTAGCATGACTTTTCTAAAAATAGGACATATGGGGTACTTGCGACTAATGCATGTTTTATGATCTGTTGTAAGGGTACTAATTGGTCTCTTCTGCTGCTTATCAGAGATGGGGGGAAGCAGCCACCGCCGCTCTGCGACACCGAGGTACGAGTTGGATGCTTCTGAGTTCTTTAGTATCATACTTGGGACTTCAGTATCATCCATGCCGCGGGTATATAAAACGAGAGATCTCCCCTTCACCCATCTCATTATGATATCTGTTGTTTGCTACATCACTCATTGTCCCAAACTGCAGAGGCTGCCTGATAGTTATATGAACATGCTGGGTGAAGATCCGCCAAATAATGTGAAGCTGCGACAGGCCGGCAGCGGGTTTCGCAGACAGTGGGATGTGGAGTTGGTGATCAAGGAGGGCCACATGTACTTGTCTCATGGGTTGGAGAAGTTCTACCGTGCCTACGACCTGCGGCTGGGGTACTTCCTTCTCTTCAGGTACGACGACGACGCCACCATGCTCATCGTGAAGGTGTTCAACGCGACTATGTGTCGCATGCGCTACGCTGACGATGATGATCCGGTACGTTCTGCCTCTTCTTATTCCTCTACATTTGGCTTTGTCTCACATCGATTGTTAACAGTCATTGTTGCATTTGGACAGGTAATGGGAGCAGCAGCAGCGACACTGGCTACAGCCAAAGCAGCATCGACTATGGTTGTAGCAAAAGCAACACCGATTCTGGCTTTAGCGAAAGCAGCATCGATTCTGGCAGCAGCATAGACAACAAGAAGGATGATCCGGACTGGAGTGCGGGAGAAGAGGAGCAAAGTGGGGATGAGGAGCTGCAGGATGACGATGGGCATCAAGCTAAGGATGACCTAGCGCTGGTGGTGGCTGACCAAGGGCAAGAGATGGTGGTGGCTGACCATGGGCAAGAGATGGTGGTGGCTGACCATGGGCAAGAGATGGAGGTGGCTGAGGATGACCTAGCGATGGTCGTGCCCGTCCTGCCTGAAGGTGGCCTCGCGATGGTGGTGGTGCTTGACAATGACCACGCATCGGTGGTGGCGCCGGCGATCCCACAGCTGGGCGACATGACCACGCCAATTGTGGTAGAAGACTACATCCCACTGCCTCCACCGCCTCGCCGCTCTTGGCGCATCAGACTGAGGAAGGAGAAGGAAAAGAACAATGAGAACTGAACTATGTCAGGTATGTCAGATCTCCAAAATGATATATATATATATATATATATACTTAGTTACCTATGTTATCTCTAATATGCTTAGTTTCCTATAGGTTAGCTTCATTTTACCTAAGTTGGCTCTAATATGCTAACTTAGAGCTTATATGCTTAGTTTCCTATAGGTTAGCTCCAAAATTACTTATGTTAGCACAAAATGATCAAGTTTACATAATAAGCTTATAGTCTTCTTCTTATTCTTCTTCTTTTCCA
The DNA here is from genome assembly GCF_002162155.2 of Triticum dicoccoides. Lineage (NCBI taxonomy): Eukaryota > Viridiplantae > Streptophyta > Magnoliopsida > Poales > Poaceae > Triticum > Triticum dicoccoides. The sequence continues at coordinate 369,839,904 of NC_041393.1, read as the reverse complement.
AAATGACATAGGTTAGCTTCATTTTACCTAAGTTGGCTCTAATATGCTAACTTAGAGCTTATATGCTTAGTTTCCTATAGGTTAGATCCAAAATTACTTAAGTTAGCACAAAATGATCAAGTTTACATAATAAGCTTATAGTCTTCTTCTTATTCTTCTTCTTTTCCAAAATGACATAGGTTAGCTTCATTTTACCTAAGTTGGCTCTAATATGCTAACTTAGAGCTTATATGCTTAGTTTCCTATAGGTTAGCTCCAAAATTACTTATGTTAGCACAAAATGATCAAGTTTACATAATAAGCTTATAGTCTTCTTCTTATTCTTCTTCTTTTCCAAAATGACATAGGTTAGCTTCATTTTACCTAAGTTGGCTCTAATATGCTAACTTAGAGCTTACATGCTTAGTTTCCTATAGGTTAGCTCCAAAATTACTTATGTTAGCACAAAATGATCATGTTTACATAATAAGCTTATAGTCTTCTTCTTATTCTTCTTCTTATTCTTCTTCTTATTCTTCTTCTAGTGTTCTTCTTCTTCTAGTGTTCTTCTAGTCTTCTTCTTCTTCTTCTTCTTCTAACTTCTTGTTTATCATTTTGCAGATTTGATTTAATTCACGGAAGCTTGCATGGATGGAGTGCTTCTTTTCCATTCGTGTTTTTATTTTGTATCAATGTGAAACTTTTGTGAATTGATGGATAACGGTGTTGGATGAACAATGTGAAACTTTTGTAATATGTAACGATGGAACTATCTGTTGGCTATGTATGTATATATGATGGAACTTGTGTGTTGGCTATGATTGTTATATGGATGCTTGTTGTATATATATGTGTTGGATATCTCATGTGTGAAATAGTGACCTAAGATTAAGAAAAAACAAAAAAAATTAATAAAATTGTTACTAATGGCGCACTACCATGTGGTGCGCCATTAGTATAGCAGACACAAGTGGCGCACTGTGGGCAAAACTAATGGCGTACTGCATGGTGCGCCATTAGTATACCAGATACTAATGGCGTACCAGTGGTGCGCCATTAGTAAAAAATACTAGTGGCGTGATACTAATGGCGCACCAGCAGTGCGCCATTAGTAGGCAAAATAGGTGCGCCATTAGTAGGCCTTTCCCTAGTAGTGATTTTATCAAGAGTGGACTTGCAACTAGGACAAAAATGGTTTGGCCATAATTGGACATTCAACTAGAAAGAAAAGGCCGAACCCCAGTTGCGTGTCGAGGGTGGACTTGCAACTAGAAAAAAAGTCGGGCCCCAGTTGCGAGTTGACGATGGACTTGCAACTAGGATAAAAAAAGTTCGGGTCCCAGAGTCGAGAGCGGACTTGCAATTCGGAGGAAAAAACATAGGGCCCGAGTTGCAAGTAGAGGACGGACTTACAACTGAGACAAAAAGAAGACTGGGTCCTAGTTGCGAGTCGAGAGTTGACTTGCAACTAGAACAAAAAAATGGCAGGCCCAGTTGCGAGTCGAGGACGGACGTGCAAATGGGACAAAATAAGAATGGGTCCCAGTTACGAGTCGAGGGTGGACTTGCAACTAGGACAAAAAAATGTCAGTCCCTAGTTCTGAGTCGAGGGCCAACAAAAGCGGAGTAGAATAGACCTAAAACAACAACATGATACACAATAAATAAACAATAAGGGAGGCTGAAGGTAGAGCTTGCAGTAAAACCATAGAAAAATAAATCAAACAATGAATTTAAAAAATACTAATAAAATTTTAAAAATCATGGATTTAAGAAGACTAAAAAAGAAAAGTTTAAAAAGATGAGACCTTTATTGCATTTCAGTGTGTAGTTGGACTTGCACCTTGAACAAAAAATGGACTGGTGCTCACTTAGGGGACAAGTAGACAAAACATAACAAGGAGACACATGAATACATCATCCAATGCCAGGAGATCAAAAGTTTACGTGAAAATTACGACAACAAGATGCAACGGGCAACACTTTAATGAGACACTGCTAAATCTCATCTTGATGATGATGGGTGGAAGCAATGCAAGACAATGTCAAAATGAACTAGGAAGGCTACAACCGCAATAAAGCTCTTATTTTCTTATCTCTTTCAATTCTAGTCGCGATCTAGAAACAACGCAACCAAACGGGCTGCCAGCATGTGCGATAAATGGGCTGATAAAAAGTGAAGACAAACAGGCCAACAGAAGGATATATGACAAACAAACAATGACCAGCGAGGCAGGGGATCCAATGCTCTCACGAAAATGGCAAACTAAGTCGCAGTAGCAAACATAGAAGAGACACAGCTAAAAATCATATAGATACAATTTCGCAATTACGTATGAAAATCATTCACGAATTCAAAAGGTGTTCACAAAAAATTAAAAATTATTTTCAAAATTTACAAAAATATTCAAAATAGTCATGTTCACAAATTTGAAAAAAAGAAAAAAAAAGAAAAGGCAAAATTAAAAACAAAATTAAAATAAATAGAAAATGAACCAAAAGAAAAATCGGATAGAGAAAATAAAGAAAGTTGTCTTCACGCCCCCATGTTGTCCATCTCAAAATCACTCTACGACTCCTCTGAACAATAAAAACAAATAAAATGCTCCAGACATCTCCAGAAGCAACAACCTATGTATACAAACTCGCACAGCCCACATAAATAACGAGTTAGCTTATACTGTACAACGAGAAGGTTGCTAAAAGAAAAAAACGAGAAAAGGTTGCCCCCGCCAGGAAACCGCAAAAGAGATAACTGTTTTACCCGGGTTGAGATCCTCTGCAGTACCGTATGATGCTGCAGTGTCGATGACATGTGAGGCCAGGTCCCACATGGCAGTGACTGTACAGCATCGTACAGTACTGCAGAGGATCCTAATCCCACACACAAAAGAAAAACAGTTGTTCCTTTGCACGAATCCTATGGCACTTTGATGTGTGGTTGGGGTGTTAGATGAGAGATCCGCCATCAGTAAATCTAAAAAGAAAAAAAATATCACGATGTCCATCAGTAAAAAAACAAGTCAAAACTATCAATTTTACATCGCTGCCTCTTGTGTGCTTTCTAAACTGAGCTGACGCCTACGTTTTCAGGCAGCTCGGCACGCAGAGCAGCATGTACGCACGTCCGTTGCAGTGCAAGCCTAAACAGGCGGTAGCTGAGCGCCGTCCATCGTCGGGTCGGCGTCCGAGCGGCAGATCGGGCACGTCGAGTGCGCGTCCAGCCACGGGTCGATGCACTCCACGTGGTACAGGTGCAGGCACGCCGGTAGCAGCCGCACCGTTTCCCCGACCTGGAACGCGCGGAGGCACACCGAGCACGTCGCCGCCTCCTCCCCTCCGCCCGTCACGTTGTGCTTCACCGACCCGCTGTACGTGAACGCCGGGAGACGGGCCGTCCGTTTGGTGGCACAGGCCCCTCGAAGCTGTAGATCTCGGAGCAGCCGTGGCTGCGGGCTCTGTTGAGCGGCCACGGCCCGAGCCTGACTGTTTCGATATCCCTTGCAGCAGCCGCAGAGGAACACTGCGAACAGGAAGGCCGCAAAGCCGATGACCAAGCGGACGACGATGAGCCGACTTTGATCAGACGGCGGAGGCGGCGGCGGCACCATTGGCGCAAGTGCTAACAACCTCGGTGTAACATCAATCTCTACTACAGAGAGAATTCTGCGTCGGAGATTTTTTTTTTTTCGAAACGAGGCGTCGGAGAATGGAAACCAGCAAGAAGCCAGCACTGTGGTCTGTGGGCGAGGGTGTAAAATTGCTCCGATTTATTGCCAAATGGACATACGACGAAGACAAAGTTAGCGACGGACCTTGCGCGGTTCCTTGCTTGTTTATGCTCGATAATAACCGGGGTTGTTCGTGGGAATGTAACGTCATGGCTGGCAAGTAAATAATAGGTAAAACACTGGGACATGGAGTTTCTGCACTAAAATCGGAATAAATAGGGGCAAAAGTTCAAAAATATCTGAACTGTTAGACTAAAAGTGTTGAATGTTTTATTAGGATGCCGGATTTCGTGGTGACCAAACATTCATGAGGTCGTGGCAATAAAACAAAACCGATGTTCCAAAATTGCTTTAAAGAAGGGCGCTGATAGGCGCCGGTGCGCCGGCCTAAATTTGGACCGGCCCACTGTGCACCGTTCGATTAAATTGATTTCAATCGTCCAATCCCCGTGACAGGTCGTCTTCTTCCCCCGCAACTTAGATCCCGCAGACAGCAGGTCGTCTTCCTCCCATCGCGTCTCAAATCCAACCGCATGGGAGCCATGGCTGCACCCACCCCACACCGGCGGCAAACAGCTCGCCGCCCTCGCCGTCGGTCGCCGGCCACGCCGTGGTCGTCTCGTGTCTTTATCGCGGGATTCACGCATGTAGCAACTTTTGCCCGTGGTTGCAGCTCCCTCACTAGCGGTGCAGCTCTGATAGGACGCCCGCAGCTCCGGTAACGCCAGCCGTCAGTCTGGTCGCAGCACCCCGACGATGAACTCGCGAAAAAGTACTCTCCTTCGGGTTTGCTGGTGGCAACAAAAATGCCCGCAAGTAGTAGCAGAAATTTATGCTGGTTCCAGCAAAAATAACTCATCGCTGCCATCTCTCCGTCGTCATTGAAGCAAAATCAAAATCACCGGTTGTAGCTTTTGTGTTTGCCGGTTGCAGCAAAAACAACCTGGGGTCCAACTAGAGGCTTCTCTGGAAGTAGCAAAAAATGTACAAGGTTGTAGCAAGAAATGTACAAGGTTGTAGCAAAACACATAGTCGCATTGTCTCGACAACCTCATGAAAAAGGATGTAACAAATGACAGTGCCGATAGTAGCAAAAAAGTGGTACAAAATGATTCCAGCAAAAAGACATGGCAACAAAATTTGGTTAGTTCCAGCAAAAAACGAAGACGGTGGCAACAAATTAGTACACTGGTTCCAGCAAAAACAAACATGGTAGCACAAATCTGGAGTTGTAACATGCCTCGAGCTCGTAAGTCATGGCCTCCCTGGCTGTGAGCTCGCAGGGCATGGCCCTTTGTCGTAGTAGCGCCGGTGCTCGGTCCCGTCGCGTGCGGCCATGGCGAAGGGTGCGGCCATGGCGATGGCATCCCGTGCAGCAGCAGCAACTCCACGGCGCCGCGCTTCATGGGGGAGGGTGCCCCGTGCAGCAGCTCTACAGCAATGGCGTCTGAGAAAAAGTGGATAGGCAAAAGTAGCGGAGTGGGCAGGGCAGGAAAGAAAGGAACGAGATGTGGTGTGTGGACAGCAGCCGCACTGAAAAGGATAAGGAAAACAAGCGGTGTGCGGGCCCTCACGAGATGACGTGTCCCTTCTGCGTTAACGCTACGTGCGGTGTGAGTGAGTCGCCCGGCCGAAGTTTCGGCCGGTGCCCTGGCTCTAAGTGTTTACCTTTAAAGAATTGCCTTTTTTCGAACATCTTTTTGTCTAGACCTAGACGAATCTTTTTTCATCTTGAAATTTTGCATGTTTGGTAAAAGCATTGAAAAATGTTTGTCATAAAAAAGCAGATTTTTGTGACTTTGTTTCCTTTTTTTTTTCTTTTCAAATGTGTTGTTCATCTCAGATGCATATGCACATGGGAGCAGAACAATACTTTCAAAAACACTTTTGATATTTGTAAGTTGCTGGATTATTTTTTATAAGCCACTCATTTTCTTTTATTTATTTTATTTCCTTTTTCTTTTTGTGTTTTTCTGTCTGTTGGTGCGTATTGTTTTGTGCCTGTGTTGTGGTAGTGTGTGAGTGCTAGTGATCGGTAGCAGGGATGGATCCAAGGAGGAGCCTCCCCGCCCCCTCCCCAATCTATGACAGATTTAGCACGCAAAAACCCAACAATGCTATTACACAAAGCCCATCATTGAAGAGTTGGAATCCAACGATAGTGCGCAGGCCTTTCATGTAGATCTTTTCTTTTTTTTAACATCAGTACAGACACAAGCGCTTATATACACGCGCGTACACTCACCCATATGAACGTACACACGCACACCCTACCCCTATGAGCACCTTCGAAAGACTGAGCCGCCATGTCATCTTGAGATTTACGAAGTCATCGTAGGCACCTCGTCGTCAGGAACGTCTCCTCTCGCTGAATGCGCATCACCGGAAATTCTGAAATAAATGCGAGCACCAGGATTTGAACCCTGGTGAGCTGGGAATACCACAGTCCCTCTAACCATCCAACTACAGATTAATTTGCAGATCTTTTCATTTCTGCTGCATGCGTATATGTGTTTGTGATGCGGCACACGGGAAAGAGAGATATATGGACCCGACATCAGATGCAATTCACTTGGAGTGTATCAAAAGACGAGTAATCTTCAAGTTGGTATTATTGTATTGTTTGAACATTGAGTACACCATGGAGTTGATGACGAAATCTGCACCGGGTAGGTCAACGACTATAGTCAGCCCAGACAAAGGCCTAAGCCCACAAACACTACGGCCCAAAACTACAACACCACATGTTGCAGGTTAGTCGGTGTGCAAAGTTTAGTCGCATGGATAAGCCATTCAGATCTAAGGGAGGTCAACAAGCGTACCATTGGAGACAAACGCTTGTGACAAAAATCCTCATGACGGGAAAAGACTCGTCACCTAAGACCCTTTTCGGTGACAGTGACCGTCACAAGTTGATGCCCGCTCGGGGCAGCCCCCATGCGACATCTTGGGTGAGGGTTCCGTCTGATCTTAGATGACCCGGTTAACCATCACAATTCGTTACCATTTTCTTGGGCGTTTTCAGCGTCACACACAATGTTGGACGGGTTTGTGCAAACAAATTAACAAAACAAATGAGGTTGTGTGGTTGAAATTTGTGATATTAGGTTTTCTCTGTCATGGCAGAGTTTGAATATATTCTAGTCAAATTTGTCTTTCCTCCTAGTGCAAATAGTTTTGGATGAAAAATATTTATGCATCTCGGACATTTTAATAAAAAGGTAGTAATTTCGTTACCATACCATGAAATGATGATTGGAACTATAGTGTGAAATGTTATATTCATACATCTTCAACCATGCACATGAAAATATCATGACAGAAGCATAAACCATTAAAAAGTACTTAAGGACACACAACTAGTGTACATCTACAAGATAGTGACATGATGTCCTATAGCACAGACTACAGACAGACAACATGTCTTTACACATTTGGTACACCATCACATAATGAGCAAAAGTAGCACCCATCATGGAAATGAAAGGTGGAGCATGAACACACAGTAGGACAACAACACATAACTACTCTTTATCAGATTCACACATGGTTGTGATAAAGGGGGAAACCCCATCACTTCCATGGTGGACCACAAAGATAATCATGTCCCCAGCCTCTACTTTATACTCATAAAGTAGATCCTTCCACCCATTACGACAACACGCCCATCCGTTTCTGACGTCGAGTATGTCGCCCATAAATCGGCTTGAGGATGGGCAATGCTTCTCATATCACCATATTCATCCATCTGCTAAGGCACAACACTACTGGGACATTTCTGTTACAAGAACACAATTGTAACATAGTATGATGGTCTATTTAATTAACAAAGAGTGTACGAAGAACATGAACAAAGTACAATTGTTACCAAGAGTTTCTTGTTAGCGTTGGACCTATTCAGAGTGTGCAATAGTGGCTTGTGTGGTGCAGAACTTGATCCAGATGTGTATTTGTCCACAACCTAGTTAATACAACTTACAAACTTGATGATGCACCACGTCTTATTCCACATACATGAGGTTCCATCAGTAACTTCCATGTTGTTTACTATCTTTTGTGTTCCTTCTGACATAGCATAGTGATATGTAGAATTATATATAAGTAAGATTAGTTAAATCTAGCAAAGTCATTGGGAGCATATTATCTAGAGTGAAAATTAAATTGGTGTGCACGTTTAATAACAGTCACAGATTAGAACATTGTCCAAATTCACTGAGAATTTATGACCATGCGTGCTAGTATCAAAGTACAACTTCATACCAACATCGAAATTGTGGACTTTGGCAATTCTTTTCAAGTTGGTCTACCGATGAATGTGTCTCCTTTGCAGTTAGTAAGAGAACAATAGAAAGGAAAGCCATCTTTTGTTTTTAGTTGTGGTGTGACAATTGCCTTTTGGAATGATGCAACAAACAACTTCTTCAGGACTTGTTTTCTTGCAAAGCATGGGATGAACTGTGAAAAAGTTAAAGGAAAACAAAATGACCCTCCTATGGCATAACAATTAGGAAATGACTTTATAAGGAAATGTTGTGTTCAATTCTCCGGAGTTCTTTATTTATAGAGTATGTGTAAAATAACTACATATACCAATAATTTCTCAATTTACAAAGGCTTATGTCAGAATGTAACCAAATGTAAACATGGCTTGCTCTAATTACCTACTTTCGATAAAGAACATGATTAATTTACAAGACATTAGCAGGCTTATTTAGCTATGAACAAAAATGTGTGTTATGAGGTACCTTATGTTCTAGAAAAAAAATTCTATTGTGCCTGATGAAGATCTTCCCAATCGGAAAGTTACCCATTTCCTCTCCAATTGTCCAAATATGGCTCCAATTCTTCCAGAAATGTTTTTCTATGTTAAACATGTAAGGAAACAATGTTTCTCTATTTTTGAAGATTAATCGTTAGAGGAATAACTAAAACCGGTGAAACACGAGGGAAAGCTAAGAAAAATACGCTCAAAAAATGTACACAAAATGGAGCCATCATGATGAAACTAGTTTTGATTGGCGATACTCTCTTCTTTTATTGCGCTAGCTACCCTAGTTTCAATTGGATATATTGTTGACTTGTTAATTTTCCTAGACTTGATTGTGCATTTGCTTGCCTATGTTTTTGTCTGCTTGTGAGTACTTTAAGGTACTCACCTGACTTATTGATTTGGCCAGACCACTAAGAAGATCCCTATGCTTATGCAGATGTTGTTGAGTTTGCCAACTACCATGTGTTCCATGAGTATCCTTGCGAGTTTGGAGTCCGCTACTGTTATGCTTCTGCTTCCACTTAGTTCTACTATTCTGATCTAGGTCTTTTGCATCTAAATAATGTGTAGTGTCAATGCATGAGATGTGCCTTTTTAGCTGACTTGCTACTGTTGTAATAATCGAACATCTTTAATTGTCGCACATGCAATATATGTTGGTTTGGTATTTTGTTATCAAGTCATTAGCCAGGTGATATGTTTCTCGGATGGCGCACACCACATCCAATTGAATGAATTAGTGTTTGACACAGTGTATAGGGTACAAACCAATATACAAAATCCAATTTTAATCATTTCGATATTCCACTTGTTTATAGAAAAATCTATGTAAATCTTAAAAAATGTCACCTACTTGGGTTAGACATATGAGTTTCCAAAGTCTAACATTTAGTATTCTCTAGCAAACATGGATGAGTTATGGATCATGATTAGATTATATATGTGTTATCACTTTCAGTCTAATCATATTGGTCAACCCCGTTACATATCTACAAAGTATGACGAATTTCACACTGAGTTAAATAGATAATAGTAATATGAATAAATGTTGAAGTTATATAACATCCATAGTTAAATCATGTATATCTACTATATCCAAACATGATTGCCCGCTACTAGGTTTCTCTTGACATGCAACCTATCCACATGAGCAATCGACATGTAGCCTTTCACCTAAGGCTGGTCATAGTGAGAAGTAACTTAGACTGGTAACATGCATATGCTACTAGTCTATGTTACCTCCATAATGAGTAGTAACATATACATGGTATCATGCAAGACTTCATTCTTTAGATGTAGACTCATTTTGCATCGGGGTGCGCTATGTTACGGTAACATATTATGTTACTACAATTATCTCTCTCCTCATTAACTACTTGACACATAAGCAAATTTTCCTTGTAGGATACTATTTTGCTAGCTAAGTTAGTCACACTATGGCCAGCCTAAGAAAATCTGCCACTTTAGCAATTCTATTTTTTTCCAAGGAAACGAGTCGTCTAATTTATTTACCCCCATCACACTTATTGCTGCCCCTTCCTCTTATTGCCTCTTCATCTAACGGTTCCTTCCATCTCCCCTCCACTAATAAATATACAAGTTGTCTTCCCGATTCTTCTCCTTTATCTGTGCCCACTTACCGTAATGCACTGCTGTCGGCCAAGCGTTGCCTAACCGTCGCCACCAGAAATCTACGCGGTGATGCCGTCTTGGAGCCCCATGATTGCTGCCAGTGGGTGCTATGCTATTCCAAGACAAGGACCTTGACTGGGTGAATATGAATTATTTGTTGTCTGACAACCAACATGATCAATGGTGCCACGTTTGTTGGCTAGGAGATATCTGCAGCCGTGGACGTCAGCTCCCCTCCCCATAACAGGTTCTCTCTCCCCTAGCCTCCTTCTTGCGGTGTCTTGATTCCGCTCCCACCCATCCATGATTATATGCAAGAGGAAAGTGAAGATATCCTATAGGTTCGACTCAATCCAGTGATTTTCCTTATATGTGGTGCCCTTTATATTATACACTGTTCATACAAGTTCATGTTTGTCGAATCATAGTAATGATCGTAGTTCACATATTTTTTTGTAGATTGTACATTCTCTTAGATCTGAAGTTGGATAAGGATTATGCCCAGATTGCAGCTTTGATATGAACTACAAAATCTACAACTGGTAAATGGTGCTCATTGTGAGTTGAATCAACTTGCTTCAATGAGATTCGGTATCACCTCTAATCATTGGGCAATGCATTGCCTTTAATTGTTTAACAATACATATACGGATGATTCATGCAATGATGTTTTCGTATTGTATTCTCAAACCTTTTGATTTGCATGCATGAATGTAGGTTCCCATGAAGGCATGTGCTCACACTATTTATTTTCTCCTACTCTGTACACATAACAGTGTGTACTAGAGATGATATCTCGCGCGTTGCTACAGGAATTGAAGTCAGTTGTTTATAAAGGTTTGGCGGTATGAATGTTTAGTATTTAGATTAGAAATATGAGAAATAAACTAAAATTCATGTAATTTATTTTATTTTATTTTTACATAGTTTTAGAATAATTATTAAATATGAGTAGTATGCATGTTAAGGGAGTCTTTTTCATACATGGTGGCATGCATGTTAAGCGAACTAAAGTTAGTGGTGTATGCATCATTGCTGCATGTTGGTCCAAACGCGACAGTCCAATCAGAGACCCTTCGACGAAACTGTGTGCGATGCATTAATCACAAACGGTAATGTAAAAAATCCCGTCAAAAAAGATGCAAAACGTTTGCAATGGCGGATACATCAAATACGATTCATATTTTAGTTGCGTGTGTGATGCGAGGCATATGGTTCAGTTCAATGAACTATTTGCGATGAGGCAGAACAATAGAAACGGGCTGCCAGATGAGGGTGTGTGTGATATACGACATACAGTTCACTAGGATGAATTGTGTGTGATTAGGAAAATAAACATCCAATTACATAAGTGACTATACAGATCATTCGCACACACCTCAATAAACAATTACACGCATTCTAAACTAGGAAAAATGATCGTCTAGTAATCTACTTCGTGTGACGCTCCCGCCACTACTCCATGGCTCGACTCCTCATCTAGGTCAGGAAGAAAACACTTCCTCATGTCAACGATCCTCTTGTACATCTCGTAGCTTGTGTACACGTCCTTGGCCACGTACTTGATGTGTTCTTCATCCAGTCTCTAATGCGAGACACTGTGCTAGGCGTTCTTGTCCTTCTTGCTCTCATCCTTCATCTTCATGTAGTAGGGGTCAATGATGGCCAAGGCAAGGTCAGCCAGGGAGTTCTGTTTGTTGTCGTCGCTGCCCTAGACCTTGTAGTGGTCACGGATGTCGACAAGATTTTGGCAGGTCAAGTGCGAAACCTTGAGAGCTTTTAGATCGCTGGTGGTGTCCACCATAGAGAAACTGTAGTCAGAGCTGTTGATAAACCTGGAGAAGCGCTCGCAAGGCCTTGTGGCCAGGTGGTAGTGGTAGAAGAGGACGTCATGTCCCACGCACAACTGGGCGACGACAACCTTCTGATTGTGCCCGACACGACCGCTAGTGAACTCGAGGTCGAAGCCGACTTCTTGGTACTTGTCCTCAGCAAGCAATTGCTCCATAGTTTGGATGGAGCTCGTCTCATTCGTGTACACCACCAAGAGGGCCTCCCCCTCACATGGGTGTCCACTACGTGATGCATGGTGAACTGCCCCTCATTGTCGCCGTCGGCCGCCGGGAGTGCCATTGGAACCACGGGAAGTGCCATTGGAACCGCTGAATGTCCTTTCTGTATGTGTCGTCGTGAGTGTGCCTAATGTGTCATGTGGCATGAGAGATGAAGATAAATGGCCGCAGAAATAAATGAGGGTCAGGCTGCCAGGATTCTCGGCACGTCCGCATGGCAGTTTTTGCACCTGCATCGTGGCCCCGCCCGGCGCAACCGCATGCATATTGGTAGCACGAACGTACGTGATTGTGCGCCGGCCTCAAACACTGGCGGCATGCGTGGAGGGACGAGGGAAGAGTGCCCGGAGGGATGCGAGAGCAGAGCGCACCATGGCCGCCTCAACCGTGAGCAACCACACACTTAGAGCAGTTGAACACGTAGGGAATGGTCGTCTACAAGCCAGCCGATAGTTGCGACGCTGCGTAGAGAGCAGCAGTGTGCAACTACCTCCGTCTTGGTCTATTAGTTTCCTTTATATTCTGTGCCATATTCTGACATTAAATTTAACTAATAAAATGTTAAGGCATGTTATAAAAATTATATAATTGGAAACTATGTTCAATTACGAATCAAACGATATAATCTTTGGCGACATGTATTCGCATTTTATTAGTTAAATCTCTAATCAAAATTTGGCACAAAAATACAAAGACGACTTATAAATCAGGACGGGGGTACTACATAATTAAATCACAAACATTTTTTTCTTAGCCGTATGTGTACGTGTCCTTTCGTCCTCCTCTCGCATGTCTTGTCACCCTGTTGTCGCAGACGGCTTCGGGCGCAAGCTTGAGCAGCTCGCTGGGGCGATCTTTTGGCCAAACGGTGGTGAGCCCATTCCAGCGCAACCGCGCAAGCTTCCCGCCCGACTCGGTGAAATCCTCCAAAATCTCAATGCTTATCGTCCTGCTATATAAACCCTCATGGTCGGCAAGTAATGTGTAGCATTTTCCCTCCCTCCCTGTAGCTTATCTCGTCTGCTTCTCCCACAATCCCCAATGCCACCGGTCTGTCATCGTCACTCAGCCACTCCGCCATCAACAGAGAACAACTCCAGCTGGGAGGCTACACCGCGGCGGCGATGCAGTCCCCGACATAGTGTAGTGTGCGTGGCATCTCTGTTGGGTGTGCGTGGAACACCCACCACACGCTCCACCGCCGCTGCCCGTTGGCAGCTGTTGCCGGCCGCCGTTGTCGCAGCTGTGTGCCATCGTTGTCGCCAAACCACCGTCGAAAGCCAGGGCCATCGCCCGCTCCGCCGCAGTGGCCCGAAGGCCGCCATACCATCGTCAGCCGTCGTGGCCTCCAGCTCACCGTCGACCGCCGGGGTTATCATCCGCTCCGTCACCGCTACCTGAAGGCGGGAGGCGGAGGTGGAGGCCCGCATGTGCGTTAGCGACTTTTCGCGCTACATTGAGTTCCTGCATGAGGAGGAGGAGCGCCTCGTCGAGCATGCAAAGAGCCTTACCTCCGCCGTGGTCGCAGCACATGCCGCCGCATAGGCGAGGAATTAGGAGATCTACGACGAGTTGATACGTCTTCAACGTATCTATAATTTTTGATTGCTCCATGCTACTTTATCTACTGTTTTGGACTATATTGGGCTTTATTTTCCACTTTTATATTACTTTTGGGACTAACCTACTAACCAGAGGCCCAGCCCAGAATTGCTGTTTTTTTTGCCTTTTCCAGTATTTCGAAGAAACAGAATATCAAACGAAGTCCAAACGGAATGAAACCTTCGGGATCGTGATTTTCCAACCGAACGTGATCCAGGAGACTTGGACCCTACTCCAAGCAGTGCCCGAGGAGGTCATGAGGGTGCAGGGTGCGCCCCCCTGGGCGCGCCCCCTACCTCGTGGGCCCCTCGGAGCTCCACCGACGTACTCCTTCCTCCTATATATACCTACGTATCCCCAAACGACCAGAACAGGAGCCAAAAACCTAATTCCACCGCCGCAACCTTCTGTATCCACGAGATCCCATCTTGGGGCCTGCTCCGTCAGAGGGGGCATTCACCACGGAGGGCTTCTACATCATCACCATAGCCCCTCCGATGAAGTGTGAGTAGTTTACTTCAGACCTTCGGGCCCCTAGCTAGTAGCTAGATGGCCTTCTCTCTTTTTGGATCTCAATACAATGTTCTCCCCCTCTCTCGTGGAGATCTATTCGATGTAATCTTCTTTTTGTGGTGTGTTTGTTGAGACCGATGAATTATGGGTTTATGATCCAGTATTATCTATGGAAAATATTTGATTCTTCTCTGAATTCTTTTATGTATGATTGAGTTATCTTTGCAAGTCTCTTCGAATTATCCTTTTTGGTTTGGCCAACTAGATTGGAAGTTCTTGCAATGGGAGAAGTGCTTAGCTTTGGGTTCAATCTTGCGGTGTCCTTACCCAGTGACAGAAGGGGCAGCAAGGCACGTATTGTATTGTTGCCATCGAGGATAACAAGATGGGTTTTTTTTATCATATTTCATGTATTTATCCCTCTACATCATGTCATCTTGCTTACAACGTTACTCTGTTTTTACTTAATACTCTAGATGCAAGCTGGATAGCGGTTGATGAGTGGAGTAATAGTAGTAGATGCAGAATCGTTTCGATCTACTTGCTTTGGACGTGATGCCTATATACATGATCATTGCCTAGATATACTCATAACTATGCTCAGCTCTGTCAATTGCTCAACAGTAATTTGTTCACCCACCGTAGAATACTTATGCTCTTGAGAGAAGCCACTAGTGAAACCTATGGCCCTCGGGTCTATTCTCATCATATCAATCTATATCGCTTTATTTACTTGCTTTGTTTTTACTTTTTACTTTGCATCTATCTATCAAAAATACCAAAAATATTATCTCTATCAAATCTCACTCTCGTAAGTGACCGTGAAGGGATTGACAACCCCTAAGCGTTGGTTGCGAGTTGCTATCGTTTTGTGTAGGTACGAGTGACTTGTGTGTGGTCTCCTACTGGATTGATACCTTGGTTCTCAAAAATTGAGGGAAATACTTATGCTACTTTGCTGCATCATCCTCTCCTCTTCGGGGAAATCCAACACAGTGCTCAAGAGGTAGTACGAGTCCCGCCGCTTCGAGAGGGGTCGTCTGGAGAGGCATAGGGAGTTCGAGGTGAGCGTCGCTAAAGGTGCGGCAGCGGCAGGCACCGTATTGCAGTTGTCCAGCTTGTCGGTAGGCTCCTCCTCCTATGCCTCTTACTGAGCATGCTCGATAGAGGAGAAGCTGCCGGAAGTAGTACAAAGCCCCTCGGTAGTAGTAGTGTTTAGGGGCTATTTTGTTCGGTTCATCTGACTATATATGTGGTTGAACTGTACAACATACTTTAAATTAGCTAGATATATAGTTGAACTTGCTATTTCAGTACGTGGTTGGCAACAATTGGGGAAAACTTTGGTCGGTTCAGCTGTCGAGTTGAATTGTTTGTATAAAGAAAGACTGCTTAATCTATGAATGAAATCTATGCTTAATTACTGAATTTTAGTTGCAAAAATTAGATAGTGCTGGTGATTTTTAGCTGCATATGTTGACAAATGTCAGTGTTACATGGTTGAAAAAGGGCAATCTTACTAGATCAACAAATGGCAATCTTTCTAGTTTGACAAATGGCAATATGCCCAATATATCAGATGCAAATCTTACCAAATTGTCTGTTCATGGTTGCACACGGGTCATCCAAAAAAACATAAAAATACCACGTGCCACATTTTCTTTTGGCTTAGCGCCGAAGTCTCGCTTTGCATATCATATTCAATCTGAATCGTTTGCGTTGAAGAGATGCACAAATCCTGCACGGTGAATTTTCCCTTGGCTTACTGGGGAAGACCATAGCTCTCACTTTGCATACAGGTGTTCTACCTAAAATGTTTGCGATGAAGAGCCGCACAAATCCTGCTCGGCACATTTTCCCTTGGCTTACTAGGGAAGTTGTCGGTTTGCATACGGGTATTCTATCTAAAACGTTTGCGATCAAGAGCTGCACAAATCCTGCTCGACACATTTTCCCTTGGCTTCCTGGGGAAGTTGTCGGTTTGCAAACATGTGTGATATCTAAAACGTTTGTGATGAGTGTCTTATTTAAAAACCATTTATGTTGTTTTTTAAGAAAATCATTCGATAAGTCTATACATTCAGAGAGAAAACGCAAGTTCATTCAAACCATATCTTTCATTCAATCACACTGCGAATTTATATTCATATGATCAAGATATACTGATACAGTATTAAACTCCAAAAAAACTAATTCCAACGGTGGCAGAGGCGGCATGCCGCGCGCGCGTTGTCGTTGTCATCCTCCGGGACGCCGTTGTTGAAGTCTTCAAGGCATCACCGAATGTTCTTCACTTGGAAATCAAATAGCATGTCATTGCGTGATCGACGGGCAGCATCCCATGCCGCTGAGGGTGGCGCCCGCACGAGCACGGGTGCGGCGGGTGCAGGCAAACGCATGGGTAAGGGCGTTGCGGTGGGTGCAGGGGCGCGCACGGGCACGGGTGTCGGTGTCAAAACTGGCGGATCTCGGGTAGGGGGTCCCGAACTGTGCGTCTAAGGCTAATGGTAACAGGAGGCAGGGGATACAATGTTTACCCAGGTTCGGGCCCTCTCGATGGAGGTAATACCCTACTTCCTGCTTGATTGATCTTGATGATATGACTACTACAAGAGTTGATCTACCACGAGATCGTAGAGGCTAAACCGTAGAAGCTAGCCTATGATTATGATTGTTCTTGTCCTATGGACTAAACCCTCCGGTTTGTATAGACACCGGAGGGGGCTAGGGTTTCATAGAGTCGGTTACAGAGAAGGAAATTTACATATCCGAATTGCCAAGCTTGCCTTCCATGCCAATGAGAGTCCCATCCAGACACGGGACGAAGTCTTCAATCTTGTATCCTCATAGTCCAACAGTCCAGCATAAGCATATAGTCCGGCTGTCCGAGGACCACTTAATCCAGGACTCCCTCAGTAGCCCCTAAACCAGGCTTCAATGACGATGAGTCCGGCGTGCAGATTGTCTTCGGCATTGCAAGGCGGGTTCCTTCTCCGAATACTCCAAAGTACATTTTGAACACAAGAATCGTGTCCGGCTCTGCAAAATAAATTCCACATACCACTGTAGAGAGCACAATATTCCACGAATCTAATCTGGTGACAGCTTTTTTCACAGCGCGACATCACGCCGTGACGCGGTCATTATTCGAACCGTTTTCTCAACCTGCTACAGCACATCTTGCGAGGCGGTTTTATTGGCACGTATTTTTGAAGCAGAGATCGTGTCCCCTTATCATGGGATTCTCATCAATACGGGTGTGGGTAACTCAATCGTTCCATTAGTACGACTCCTTGGTTTAGGAAAGTTCCAAATGGTCGCGTGGAGGACGCTTGACATTCTTCCTCTATATAAAGAGGTCAAGACTTGTCCTTTTCTTTCCACGTCCGATCCTTCCCTTCTCCTACCTCGAGTTCCAACACCCAAGGTCTAGTCCAAGCGCTCCGAACCTTCAACCATGTCCGGATCCAACCTTCAAGGCCGGTGGATGGCCTCCTCCATCATAGAGGAGGATATCAAGAAGCTTAGGGAGGCTAGGTATCTAACCACCGAAATCCTTCATAGGCTTCCTGCTCAAGGGCAGGTTATTCCTACCCCCAAACCCAATGAGAGCGTCGTATTCATCTCCCACCTCCTCCAAGGGCTAGGCTTCGGTATTCATCCCTTTTTAAGAGGGCTCGTGTTTTATTACGGGCTAGATTTTCATGATCTAGCTCCAGAGTCCTTCCTTCACATCACCACGTTCATCATTGTGTGTGAGGCCTTCCTCCGCACTACTCCACACTTCGGATTATGGCTCAAGACCTTCAATGTGAAGCCGCAGATGATCGACGGACGACACGCGGAGTGCGGAGGCGCTATAATAAGCAAATGTGTCGATGTTGTATGGCTAAAGGGTTCTTTTCTGGAAGTTCCTGATCTATGGCAACGGGAGTGGTTTTACATCACAGCACCTCGAGGGAGGAAGTGGGCGGCCGCCCCGGCCTTCCGCTCTGCCCCTCCGCCACAGCTTGCATCATGGGTCAACAAGGGGCTGGACTGGGGACCAGTTAATGACGTGCTGACACTCCAAAGCCGCATCCGGGATCTCCTGAAGAGGGATATCAGTCTCGTCAAAGTGATTCAAGTAATGCTAGTTCGTCAGATCCTGCCATGCCAACGTCGATCTCTTCGCATGTGGGAGTTCAACCCGGAAGGACCGCGAACCATTCAGCACTTCTTCGGTGTGACGCTCGAAGGGATTTATCGATTATTCTTCGGATCGCGAATAAAGTGTCTGGACACAACAGAGGATGCGGGTCTCAACTACAACCGTCGAGATACCCAAGTAAGTAACTCCGCGACCGAACATGCTGTCATTATATTTGTCACAACATTATTCTGAAAAAACCATCCTCAGCCAGGACTGGATAAGAAAGGCGGAGAGGATCAGGTGTTCGGCCCCTCTTCCCGAAGATTCGCCGGATCCTGTACTAACCAGGATGCTGGCTCACGCACCTTATCAAGAGCCATTAGGGGAGGACAAGGAGAGCAATGAGGAAGCCAAAAGCAGACTTCATACTGTAGGTATGTTATGCATCCTAACCGGGGAAATTAGTAGCCCCGTGTTGGAGGATGAATGGGGAGGAGGATCTGACATCCCCTCTCCCCACAGGAAGAAAAGGATCGCCCTCGAAGACATGGAAACAGAAGTCTCCAAACGAGGGAAGAAACCTTCATCAGGTGGCCCTTTGGACGGCGACATCGCCGCACAACGCCCACAAGGGGGGCAGCCGCTAACCGAACTGTAAGTGAACAAAGGTGCTTGATAAGCATACCCCGTTCTTTTCTTGAGAGTAATGATTGAGACATATGTTTTGCAGTTCGGCTCATAGCCTCTCTAAAAAATGTTTGTCTTCAGGGGATCTTCTTCCGGAGATGATGGAGAGCGAGACGCCTCCTCCTACTTCTCCGCCTCATGAGGTGGACGACCCTGAGGTGTCGTCCCGGAGGATCTCTCCCGATCCGCAAAGACCAGAAGGTAACTCTTCGGCCATCCGAAGTCCAGGGTGTTCGGCTCCTAGAGAGACGAACAGAACAGGCCCCGGACTGTCTGATATACAACCGGACACATTGACGGGTTTGCTGCGGCAGGCGGCTATCTCATAGGTGCATCGTACCTTAATGGGTACGGTGGTTGAGAAGATTTCATCCACAAAAAGCGGGTCAAATAAAGCTTTTATGAGCCTACTAAGAGGCCTTGAGGTATGCAAAGTTATATATATATGTGACTGTACCATACACGCAAGGTGTACTTTGTATAGACAGTAGCCCCTGAGACTCTGGTTGTCATCCGGACGAGGCGAGTAGAGGATCATAGTCTCAAGTAATGATAGCGCTAACTTTGTACGCAGGCGGCTGCAGATCCAGCGGCTGACTGGACTGCTGAATTTGCCGAACTGAGACGACAACTTGACGTAGCGGATGCGGACATCACGCTTGTGAACAAGCGGCTTGACGAGGCACAGGGTATGTATATTTGGGTGGTCAGCAAATATTTAATAAGAGCATGATGCTAGGATTTATATGCTTTGACCGCAGATGGAGCCGCCGCCATGGAGACCCTTTGGGCAGAGCTTGCCTGGGCTAAGGAGCAAGCCAGGAGAAGCGATGCGGCTGCTATGAAGGCAGCTGAGGAATTAAAAGCCGAACGGGCTGCTCATCGCCAAAGTGAGGATAAAATAGCCAACATGGCTCTTGAGCTACAAAATGCAGTGAGCCAATATGAGCTTCTCGAAAGGGAAAACCAAACGAAAACGACTCACCTGGAGAAGGCCCTACAAGCAGCAAAGGAAACTCGCTCTGAAAGCAGAGTGGCTCAGGAGGAGCTTCGGCAAGCCGGTGATATCGCGGCTAGGAAGCCCTTTTTATTGCGAACGAAATTCGGCGATCCGAAGTATGTCCTTCTTGACCAATTGTGGAGTTCTCCAGACATGTACTTGAATTTAGCAAAGAGTGATGCTGACGCGACGCAGTATTTCAAGGATCGAGAAGATCATGAGGTGGAAAGATTGTTCTGGTCGTAGTTCAATTCTCCATGGCGTCCGCTGCTGTTGAATGAGCAGATGGCCGAGTGGGCCGAGCTCCATAGGATATCCGGGCTTGCCATGAAGGCCATTGTGGATCACATGTGGCCGAAGGAACCAAGTCCGAATAGTTATTTTGGTTTGGTGCAATGATTTCTTCATGTTGTGCCGCATATCGATGCTGTCAAGAGGTCGGCGTGCATAGAGGGTGCGCGGATGGCCCTTGCCCGTGTTAAGACATATTGGGCGAAGATGGAGGCCACCTATATTGCAACCAGGGGTCCGCCCGGGGGCCAGGATTCGCCCAAGCACTATTTTGAAGAAGTCTTAGAAGGTGCCCGGTTAATAGAGGCTCAGTGCTCGAAGAATACCATGTTGTAGTGACATGTATCTTGATTGTATAAACAATGCTTTTGATAATAAAGGCTATATTTATACTTTTGCCCGTAAAGTATTGTAGTGCCTCCTGTGCAGCCGCTTATGTATATATGTATATAACCTGAAAGTTTGCAGTCGTCGGCTTTAGCCCCCTCGCATATAATGCGGGGGTGTTCGGCATAGCGTGTAATCACACTTGATCGAATGTCTTGGTCCGTTAAGGAGGTGGTAGCGCGCCGAACGAGGCAATCAGACTATATAGCTTTAACACTTTCACTTAGCCATAGGAGTTTGACGGTGGGACTACTATATAGCCCCTGGTATGTCCGCTTTTATCCGAATATGGTGCGTTTACATACGTGACCAGGAAACCGGTCCTTCGTTAATGCGGAGGAATCGTGAAGATTCCGCTGAGTCATCGAGTGGTTGACCAGTCTCTCGCTTTATCATGATAGTCAGTTTTCGGCTTTCTCTACTGAGGTGCTAATCCAGATGAACTAGGGCGCAACCGCAGTAGTTCTCCCTGTGCCACCTTAGCCGATATAGCGGAACGTAAGGCGGCAAAACATGGGAGCCGGGCAAACCCAACTATTGACCAAAGACATGATTCAGAGCTAATGCATATAAGGCAAAACTCGCGACGCCGAACACTCCCGAAGGTATTCGGGCTTTACAACATATACTGGGCTGAGTAACGCCCTCGATGATGAACCCAGAATTTCTAAGTACGTGCATCAATCCGGCGCGACGAAAGAGCGTTTGTGGTGAGATCATAGATCTCAAAAACGCACTGGTTGCTGCTTCTGTAACGTCTATTTTAGAGCGGCGAATCATAAGCTCGCCGGTAACTCCGGTATTCCTCTTGGTCATTTTAAGTTCCAAGAGGTGGTGAGACAACAAGAGACAATAAAAAAGGTTTACACAGGGTCTTAATCTAAAAAGAAACCTTTGGACGGGGCCCTGCGGCACGTCTGCGCCTTTGTCTCTGTTGTGCCGTATCTTTGAAGGGTGTAGCACGATGGTCACCTGTTAAAAAAGAAAAACCCAGGTGAAAGACTCTAGTGTGACCGTGCGTAAAGTCGGTTAAACTTAATGAACCGTGAAAATTCAATTTCTTGAGTGTAGGTAGGATTAAGCCGGACTATGGATCCTTTTCATGCGGGCAGCCCCCAGCATCCCGTATGGGAGCATAGCCATTAATCAAGCTCAAGTTTATCTTGGCTACTACAACTAGTGGTGCGCCGAACACGTCTAGCCGTGTCCGTGGTCTTGAAGACCGATCAGTTACTCGGGTTGGAGAGGCCATTCGGTGGTTTGGCTGCTATAGCCGCCACATAGTCTTCCGTGCGAAGAGAGCGCTCTGTGTTGCCGCTGATGGTGATGACGCTATGTGGACCGGACATCTTCAGTTTAAGATAAGTGTAATGCGGTACTACATTGAAATGATCGAAGGCCGTTCTTCCGAGTAGTGCATGATAGCCGCTTCGGAACGGAGCGATGTCAAAGATTAGTTCTTCGCTTTGAAAGTTGTCGGGAGAACCGAATACAACCTCTAATGTTAAAGAGCCCGTAGAGCAGGCCTCTACGCCTAGTATTACTCCTTTAAAGGTAGTACTGCTTTGGTTGATTCTTGACGGGTCTATCCCCATCTTGCGGACAGTGTCCTGATATATCAGATTAAGACTACTGCCGCTGTCCATGAGGACTCGGGTGAGATGGTATCCGCCAATTATTGGGTCGAGTACCAAGGCGGCCGAACCTCCATGCCGGATACTAGTCGGATGATCCTTGCGATCGAAGGTGATCGGGCAGGACGACCATGGGTTGAATTTGGGGGTGACGGGCTCTACAGCGTATACGTCTCGGAGTGCGCATTTGCGCTTCCTTTTTGGTATGTGGGTGACGTAGATCATGTTCACTATTTTGACCCCTGGTGGAAATATTTTATGTCCCCTAGTGTTCGACTGGCGAGGTTCGTCCTCGTCTTCACTTTGCAGCTCCCTCCCCTTGTGTTCGGCGTTTAGCTTGCCGGCCTGCTTGAAGACCCAACATTCTTTGTTGGTGTGATTCGCAGGTTTCTCGGGGGTGCCATGAATCTGACAAGATCTGTCTAGAATTTTATTTAGGCTGGACGGTCCATCTCTGCTGCCTTTAAATGGCTTTTTCCATTGACCGGGTCTAGAGCACTTGAATCCGGCGTCTACCGCCGTGTTATCTGGGTTGTCTTCATTATGTCAACACTTGTTTTTATTGCGTCGCGGCTTTCCATTGCCATTCCTGATTTCGGATGTGCCTGGGTCGCTGGTGCCACTGCGGGCCAACCAACTATCCTCGCCCGCGCAAAAGCGAGTCATAAGAGTTGTCAGGACTGCCATTGTCCTCGGCTTTTCCTGGCCGAGGTGTCTGGCAAGCCATTCGTCCCGGACACTGTGTTTGAAAGCTGCTAGGGCTTCAGCATCCGGACAGTCGACGATTTGGTTCTTCTTGGTGAGAAATCTGTTCCAAAGCTTACGGGCTAACTCTCTGGGTTGTGGGATTATGTGACTTAAATCGTCTGCATCCAGAGGTCGGACATAGGTCCCTTAAAAATTAGCCCTGAAAGCGTCCTCGGGTTCCTCCCAACTTCCAATTGAATTTTCGGGGAGGCTTTTCAACCAGTGCCGATGTCACGCCCAATATGCGATCCTATCAGAAAGGAACTCGAAGGTCCCACCAAGGATAGACCCGCATATTGAAACGCTTTTGCAAGGTGGATATCATTACATCAACATTACATAATAGATGGGGATACATACAAGAGGCATACAATGCCACACGAATACAACATCATCTTACATAAGAGCACCATCCGACTACGGATGAAACACAAACAGAAACTCAAACGACATCCACCCTGCTAGCCCAGGCTGCTGACCTGGAACCTATCCCCTGATCAAAGAAGAAGCAGAAGAAGAACTCCAAAAAAGTAACATCACTCTCGCGTCATGATCATCGCATAACCTGTACCTGCAACTGTTGTTGTAGTAATCTGTGAGCCACGAGGACTCAGCAATCCCATTACCATGGGTATCAAGACTAGCAAAGCTTAAAGGGAAAGGAATGGATAAGTGGTGAGGTTGCAGCAGCGACTAAGCATATATGGTGGCTAACATACGCAAATAAGAGCGAGAAGAGAGCAAGCGAAACGGTCGTCAACTAGTAATGATCAAGAGGTGTTCCTGAACTCCTACTTACGTCAAACATAACCCAGAAACCGTGTTCACTTCCCGGACTCTGCCAAGAAGAGACCATCACGGCTACACACGCGGTTGATGCGTTTTAATCGGATCTGGTGTCAAGTTATCTACAACCGGACATTAACAAATTCCCATCTGCCCATAACTGCGGGCACGACTTTCGAAAATTTAAACCCTGCAGGGTGTCCCAACTTAGCCCATGATAAGCTCTCGCGATCAACAAAGGATATTCCTTCTCCCAGGAAGACCCGATCAGACTCGGAATCCCGGTTTACAAGACATTTCGACAATGGTAAAACAAGACCAGCAAAGCCGTCCGGATGTGCCGACAAATCCCAATAGGAGCTGCACATATCTCGTTCTCAGGGCACACAGGATTGTCCAACCTTCCGATAGGCCAACCCAGAGTTGCCCCTGGTGGCCACCGGCGGCTGACAGGTTGGACCAACACTCACAACAAGCACTGGCCCCGGGGGGTAAAAATAAGATGACCCTCGAGAGCGCGACTCCCAAGGGAAAAAGGGTTAGGTGAGGCAAATGTAAAACCAAGGTTGGGCCTTGCTGGAGGAGTTTTATTCAAAGCGAACTGTCAAGGGGGTCCCATAAATCACCCAACCGCATAAGGAACGCAAAATCCGGGAACATAACACCAGTATGACGGAAACTAGGGCGGCAAGAGTGGAACAAAACACCAGGCATAAGGCCGAGTCTTCCACCCTTTACCAAGTATATAGATGCATTAATAATATAAGAGATATTGTGATATCCCAACCAAAATCCTGTCCACCATGGAGCAATCTTCAACTTCACCTGCAACTAACAACGCTATAAGAGGGGTTGAGCAAAGCGGTAACATAGCCAAGCAATGATTGGCTAGGAAGGGTGTCAAAGGTTAGAGGTTCATGGCAATTTGGGAGGCTTGATGAGCAAAAGGTAGGTAGTGCAGCAAAGCGATAGAACGAAGCAACTAGCATAGCAATGATAGTAGTGAGATTCAGGGTAGCGGTCATCTTGCCTGAAATCCCGCTAGGAAGAACGAGTCCGTGAAGAATATGAAGCCACGAAGACGAACCAAGCGTAGACGACCGAATCCTCACGATCGCAACGAAACAAGAACTATCGAGAAGAAGCACACAACATGGTAAACACACCACACATAGGCAAGACAATATGCACAACCAAGCATGATGCATGACAAAGCTATATGAATCTACTCATGGCAAGAGATGATGCAAACAAAAGCAACACATCAAGGCAAGTTTAAATGAGGCCGGAAGCAACATATAACAATTCCGGTAAGTCCTCATATGCAAATTTCGAAATTGGTCCAGATCTGAATAAACCTTATGTTCAAGTTGTTAAACAACAAGTTAACATGCACCAAGATGATCTACACGAGATTCTAGTCAAGTTACATATAAAATTCATTTAATTCGGAGCTACGGCCTAGAAGATATGAGCAAAACAAGTTAAACATGGCATTGATGCAAAATTCATACAAACATCAAGAAAACACCTCAAAACAAGGATGCAACATGATAATATGAAACTACATGCAAAATCAAGCAAGTTTCATATAGAGCACACTCAAAACGGAGCAATGGTTCAACACATATACTCCAAACATGATATAACAACAATCTGTCCAAAATAGCAACTAGGCATATTGCAAGCATCAAAACAACAAGCTACAACATCTCAACGTCATAACAAAAGGCATGGTCATGAAGTATAGGTAAAACATGGCAAAACATGAACACTGAGCTATCTCCAAAAATCACTAGAACATGCTCAAACACACATGACAAGATTGCAAATAATAACAGTTTCAAATTTATCAGAAAATAACATCAGGTTGCAATGTTTAGAACTATCAAACAACATGCTACAGGAACTTAACATAGCAAACAAAGGCATGGAATGAATCTACTAAACCCATAGAACAAATGCCCTTTACTGACCATGAGCCAAAAAGGCACAGAAAATATGATGGCACCCATGTAAACATAACAAGTTATATGACAGATTCATACATGGCAGGAACAACAATAAGTAGGCATGTTGGTGAGCTTGAACCACTCACCACAGAGCAATACATGGCATGGCAAGGCAACCAACAGTAAGAAGACATGTTTGTGAAGCTAAACATGGCAAGCGCAAGTTCATAGGGTGCATGGATCAACTACAACAACCTTGGCAAAATTGAATAACATGTAAACAATCTGCCAGGAAACATTTTGTAGCAAAAGTAGAGCACGAAAATGACATGCTAGGCTACTCCATAATTACAAACAGGGGCATGGATGGATATATCATAACCATATGTACAAAACATCCTTACTGAAGTATCTCAAAATAAGCATGGATCTCTCTGTAGCATCAAGTTTACATGGCATAAAAATAACAGCAGAACAGGGACTGAAATCAGCAACATCACGAGGCCTAGTTTACATGCTTGTGCTAGTCACCACATTGATCACAAAAATACATGGCATACACCCCTGTAAATATGGCATGGCATAGTTCAAAAGATATGTAGGGCTCAAGTTCATCAGATGCACACATCAATCATGGAAAAAATGACAAAAGTGCATGTTATAACAGTTTCAGCAGATTAACATCACATAGCACTCTTGCAACGATGATTCAGGCATCAAGATGAACTCAAATGAATATGACGCAATCGAATGAAATGAAGTACTCATCGAGACTAACAACTTGACATATTACACGCACGAAACGAAGCAGTATGCAGCAAGTTATGATGTGATGAACATGGCATGATTATGCAAAATATTTTGGGACTTGGTGGAAAATGCACCTCGGGGGAAAATGGACGGGGTGGTACGGGATGGAAAGATCCGGGGCTCGGGGCGTGTTTGGATGGTGGGATGGGTGGATCTCGTCCGATCCTGCCGGAGACGAACTCCGGCGAGCGGGGCGGCGGCTCCGGCGAGCTGGGGGCGCCGGGGATCACCGGAGGTCGAGGGAGGACCGGCGGGGCGAGGGGAGGTCGGATCCGGCCGTCTCCTGGCCGAATCTAACCAGAGGAAGGCTGACGCGGTCGGGCAGGGCGGCGGCGAACTCCGAGCTGTGCCGGCCGGCGAGGACCGCGGCGGGAGACGGCGGCGCACAAGAAGGCGCGGGGAGCTCGGGCGGGCGCGTGCGCGGGCCCCGGCCGCGCGGCTCGGTTGCAGCGGGAGGGCGGCGGCG
>NC_041393.1:369801417-369812245 GCF_002162155.2 Triticum dicoccoides | reverse complement strand
GCCGCGGGGCCGGAGGCGGGCCGGGGCGGGCTGGCGGCGACGCGGTCAGCGGGTGCCACGTGGCGCTTGCCGATTGGCTGCGGGCGGCGGGCGGACGTGTCCGGTCCAGATCGGACGTGTCCGGCGGGCGAGAGGAGCGGGGCTAGGGTTTCGGGGGGAAATTGATCCGAAAATGGGGAGGGGAAGACGTTTTTATAGGTAGAGGGAGCTAGGAGAGTCCAAATGAGGCACGGTTTTCGCCCACACGATCATGATCGAACGACCGAGAGCATGGAGGGGAGTTTGCTGGGTTTTGGGCCACTTTGGAGGGGTGTTGGGCTGCAAGACAAAAGAGGCCTTTGCGGTTACCCGGTTAACCGTTGGAGTATCAAACGACCTTCAAATGGCACGAAACTTGACAGACGGTCTACCGGTGCTATACCAGGGGCCGCTTGGCAAACCTCGGGCCATTCCGAGGAAGTTCAACACCCGCTCACAACAGGAGACAAAAAGGGGGACGCCGGAGGACATAGGAGTGCCGGATTGCAAAACGGACAACGGGGAAAATGCTCGGATGCATGAGACGAACACGTATGCAAAATGAGATGCACATGATGACATGGCAAAATGCAAAATGCAAGCAAATGACATGGCAACGACGGTGAATAACTGGCGGACACCTGGCGCATCGAATCCGGGGCATTATAGCCGAGCTGGTCCTTTCAACTTGAGGGGGAGGTATTTGATGGCATGGAGATCATCTCCGCGGGCCATATGTATGTGAAGAATGAAGTCCTCAATCCAGACTACAGGGTCTGCCGTTCCGTCGTATGCCTCGATGTTTACGGGTTTAAAGCCCTCTAGAAATTCATGATCCAGCACCTCATCGGTGAAGCACAGGGGGTGTGCAGCGCCCCTGTACTTGGATGTGTCGTGGCGTGGGTCCGACGGCTGTACTGTTCGGTGTTGATTCTGAGTTGGTAGTTGATCAGTATAAACGGTTTGGTGGTCGTGATCTTGCGTAGAAACACGTTTCCTAGATCCATAGATGGACCTGGTCATACCAGC
Organism: Triticum dicoccoides; assembly: GCF_002162155.2. Taxonomy (NCBI): domain Eukaryota; kingdom Viridiplantae; phylum Streptophyta; class Magnoliopsida; order Poales; family Poaceae; genus Triticum; species Triticum dicoccoides. The sequence goes on along the minus strand of NC_041393.1, from coordinate 369,811,198 downwards.
TCGTTTGTCCAGGTGCTCACTAATGCGTCTCCAACGTATCTATATTTTTTTATTGTTCCATGCTATTATATTACCCGTTTTGGATGTTTATGGGCTTTACTTTACAATTTTATTTCATTTTTGGGACTAACCTGCTAATCGGAGGCCCAACCCGAATTGCTGTTTTTTTGTCTATTTCAGTGTTTCGAAGAAAATGAATATCAAATGGAGTCCAAACGGAATGAAACCTTCGGGGGCGATCTTTTCGGAACAAACATGATCTAGAGGACTTGGAGTGGAAGTCAAGAAACAAGCGAGGCGGCCACGAGGGTGCCTGGCGTGCCCCTACAGGTGGGCCCGCCCCCCACCCTCGTGGGACCCTCGAGCGTCCACCGACCTACTTCTTCCTCCTACATATACCCATGTACCCCGAAAACATCAGAAGCGACCACGAAAACCTAATTCCACCGCCGAAACCTTCTGTATCCGCGAGATCCCATCTTGGAGCCTTCGCCAGCGCTCTGCCGGAGGGGGAATCGACCATGGAGAGCCTCTACATCATCTCCAAGGCCTCTCCGATGAGTTGTGAGTAGTTTACCACAGACCTTCGCGTCCATAGTTATTACCTAGATGGCTTCTTTTCTCTCTTTGAATCTCAATACAAAGTTCTCCTTGATCTTCTTGGAGATCTATTCGATGTAACTCTTTTTGCGGTGTATTTGTCGAGATCCGATGAATTGTGGGTTTATGAACAAGTTTATCTATGAGAAATATTTGAATCTCCTCTAAATTCTTTTATGTGTGATTAAGTTATCTTTGCAAGTCTCTTCGAATTATCAGTTTGGTTTGGCCTACTAGATTGATCTTTCTTGCAATGGGAGAAGTGCTTAGCTTTGGGTTCAATCTTGCGGTGTCCTTTCCCAGTGACAGCAGGGGCAGCAAGGCACGTATTGTATTGTTGCCATCGAGGATGAAAATATGGGGTTTATATCATATTGCATGAGTTTATCCCTCTACATCATGTCATCTTTCTTAATGCGTTACTTTGTTCTTTATGAACTTAATACTCTAGATGCATGCTGGATAGCGGTCGATGTGTGGAGTAATAGAAGTATATCCAGGCAGGAGTCGGTCTACTTGTCACAAACATGATGCCTATATACATGATCATGCCTAGATGATCTCATAATTATTCGCTTTTCTATCAATTGCTTGACAGTAATTTGTTCACCACCGTTATACTTATGCTATCTTGAGAGAAGCCACTAGTGAAATCTGTGGCCCCCGGGTCTATCTCTTATCATATAAAGCTTTCAATCTACTTTTATTTGCATCTTTACTTTTCCAATCTATATTATAAAATCTAAAAAATATATTTATCTTATCATATTATCTCTATCAGATCTCACTTTTGCAAGTGGCCGTGAAGGGATTGACAACCCCTTTATTGCGTTGGTTGCGAGTTCTTGTTTGTTTGTGTAGGTGCGTGGGACTTTTGAGGAGCCTCCTACTGGATTGATACCTTGGTTCTCAAAAACTAAGGGAAATACTTACGCTACTATTGTTGCATCACCCTTTCCTCTTCAAGGAAAACCAACGCAAGCTCAAGACGTAGCAAGAAGGATTTCTGGCGCCGTTGGCGGGGAGGTCTTCGCTCAAGTCAAGACATACCATGTACCCATCACAAACTCATCTCCCTCGCATTACATTATTTTCCATTTGCCTCTCATTTTCCTCTCCCTCACTTCACCCTTGCCGTTTTATTCGCCCTCTCTTTCCCATTCTCCTCTCTCTTTCGCTTGCCTTTTTGTTTGCTTGTGTGCCTGTTTGCCCTTATGGCTTTTCCTAAGAACACCGACCTTCATCTTAGAAGGTTGGATGAGATTTAATTGAACGTTAGGAGTTTCATGACTTTACAATTTGAGCATAATAGTTTCTTTAGAAAAGAGCTTAAAGAACAAAAAAGCTTTATGGGGTTTATGAACAAAGAGCTTGATGATTTGTCTAGGAACGTTGATAGACTTTCACTTTCACTTGATTCTTTGAAACTTAGATCTACTCCTCCAAAGCATGATATCAATGAGTCTCTCAAAGCTATGAGAATTTCCATTGATGATTGCAAATAAAGAACCGCTAGATTGCGTGCTAAGAAAGGTTGCTTTGTAAAGGCGGGTTCTTCTAGTTTCCATGAAAATAATGATGAAGATCTAAAATTTATTGATGTGTCCTCTATTAAATCTTTGTTTTGCAATATGAATCTTAATAATGATGGGACTGGAGATGAATCAACTTTAGTTAAAAGGCATCCCAATGATTCAGAGTTTTTAGATCTTGATGCTAAATTTGGTAAAAGTGGGATTGGAGAGGTCAAGACTTTAAATAGCATTGAACCCACTATCTTGGATTTCAAGGAATTTAATTATGACAATTGTTCTTTAGAAGATTGTATTTCCTTGTTGCAATCCGTTTTGAATTCTCCTCATGCTTATAGTCAAAATAAAGCCTTTACCAAATATATTGTTGATGCCTTGATGCAATCTTATGTTGAAAAACTTAATTTGGAAGTTTCTATACCTAGAAAACTTTATGATGAGTGGGAACCTATTATAAAGATTAAAATTAAAGATCATGAGTGTTATGCTTTATGTGATTTGGGTGCTAGTGTTTCCACAATTCCGAAAACTTTATGTGATATTCTAGGTTTCCATGATCTTGATGATTGCTCCTTAAATTTGCACCTTGCGGATTCCACCATTAAAAAGCCTATGGGAAGTATTAATGATGTTCTTATTGTTGCAAATAGGAATTATGTGCCCGTAGATTTTATCGTTCTTGACATAGATTGCAATCTTTCTTGTCCTATTATTCTTGGTAGACCTTTCCTTAAAACGATTAGTGCGATTATTGATATGAAGGAATGGAATATTAGATTCCAATTTCCATTACGGAAAGGCATGGAGCACTTTCCAAGAAAGAAAGTTAAACTACCTTATTAATCTATCATGCGAGCTACTTATGAATTGAGTGCCAAAGATGGCACTACTTAGATCTATCCTCGCTTTTATGTCTAGCTAGGGGCGTTAAACGATGGCGCTTTTATGTCTACCTTATTTTAGTTTTTTTGCTTCTGTTTAGTAATAAAATTTTCATATACCTTCTGTTTAGATGTTTTTTCATGTTTTAATTAGTGTTTGTGCCAAGTAGAACCTATAGGATAACCTATGGTGATAGTTAATTTGATTCTGCTGAAAAACAGAAACTTTGCACGCACTAAAATAATTTTAGTAATTCACAGAAACGTGATTTTGCGTTGATTCTTTTTGATGTAGATCAATAGATAAATTTACCAGGACTTCCTATTTGTGTAGGATTTTTAGAGTTGCATAAGTATTCGGGAGTTACAGATTACTACAGACTGTTCTGTTTTTGACAGATTCTTTTTTCTGTGTGTTGTTTGCTTATTTTGATGCATCTATGCTAGTATTAAGGGGTATGAACCATAGAGAAGTTGGAATACAGTAGGTTTAACACCAATATAAATAAATAATGAGTTCATTACAGTACGTTATGTGGTGGTTTTTCTTTTTTGCACTAATGGAGCTTATGAGATTTCCGATTGAGTTTTGTGTTGTGAAGTTTTCAAGTTTTGGGTAAAGATTTGATGGACTAGGGAATAAGGAGTGGCAAGAGCCTAAGCTTGGGGGCATCCAAGTTGGGTATAATAAAAACTATCATAGGAAGTGAATTTGATGCTATGATCAATTTGATACTTGATAATTGTTTTGAGATATGGAGGTAGTGATATTAGAGTCATGCTAGTTGGGTGATTATGAATTTAAAGAATGCTTGTGTTGAAGTTGGCAAGTCCCGTAGCATGCACGTATGGTAAAAGTTGTGTAACAAATTTGAAACATGAGGTTTTCTTAGATTGTCATCCTTATAAGTGGCGGTCGGGGACGAGCGATGTTCTTTTCCTACCAATCTATCCCCCTAGGAGCATGCGCGTAGTGCTTGGTTTTTGATGACTTGTAGATTTTTGCAATAACTATATGAGTTCTTTTTGACTAATGTTGAGTCCATGGATTATACGCACTATCACCCTTCCATCAAGAAACAATCGAGGCGACCACGAGGGTGCCTGGCGCGCCCCCTACAGGTGGGCGCGCCCCCACCCTCGTATGCCCCTCAAGCGTCCACCGACCTACTTCTTCCTCCTACATATACCCATGTACCCCGAAAACATCAGAAGCAACCACGAAAACCTAATTCCACCGCCGTAACCTTCTGTATCCGCGAGATCCCATCTTGGAGCCTTCGCCGGTGCTCCGCCGGAGGGGGAATCGACCACGAAGGGCCTCTACATCATCTCCAAGGCCTCTCCGATGAGTTGTGAGTAGTTTACCACAGACCTTCGGGTCCATAGTTATTAGCTAGATGGCTTCTTCTCTCTTTGAATCTCAATACAAAGTTCTCCTTGATCTTCTTGGAGATCTATTCAATGTAACTCTTTTTGTGGTGTGTTTGTTGCGATCCAATGAATTGTGGGTTTATGATCAAGTTTATCTATGAGAAATATCTAAATCTCCTCTGAATTCTTTTATGTGTGATTAAGTTATCTTTGCAAGTCTCTTTGAATTATCAGTTTGGTTTGGCCTACTAGATTGATCTTTCTTGCAATGGGAGAAGTGCTTAGCTTTGGGTTCAATCTTGCGGTGTCCTTTCCTAGTGACAGCAGGGGCAGCAAGGCACATATTGTATTGTTGCCATCAAGGACAAAAAGATGGGGTTTATATCGTATTGCATGAGTTTATCCCTCTACATCATGTCATCTTTCTTAATGCGTTACTCTGTTCTTTATGAACTTAATACTCTAGATGCATGCTGGATAGCGGTCGATGTGTGGAGTAAGAGTAGTAGATGCAGGCAGGAGTCGATTTACTTGTCACAGACATGATGCCTATATACATGATCATGCCTAGATAATCTCATAATTATTCGCTTTTCTATCAATTGCTCGGCAGTAATTTGTTCACCCACCGTAATACTTATGCTATCTTGAGAGAAGCCACTAGTGAAATCTATGGCCCCCAGGTCTATCTCTTATCATATAAAGCTTTCAATATACTTTTATTTGCATATTTACTTTTCCAATCTATATTATAAAATACCAAAAATATATTTATCTTATCATATTATCTCTATCAGATCTCACTTTCGCAAGTGGCCGTGAAGGGATTGACAACCCCTTTATTGCGTTGGTTGCGAGTTCTTGTTTGTTTGTGTAGGTGCGTGGGACTTTTGAGGAGCCTCCTACTGGATTGATACATTGGTTCTCAAAAACTGAGGGAAATACTTACGCTACTATTGCTGCATCACACTTTCCTCTTCAAGGAAAACCAATGCAAGCTCAAGATGTAGCACTCACGTAGATCGTGTGCTAACTTGTGTGTGACGTCATTAGCCGCTCTGTCTCAGCCAAGGGGTGGTCGGTACGGCAGATCGGCCGTGTTGTTTTTTGGTGGAATGGGCGCTATAGCCTCGTCGTCGAATTCGGGAAGCAGCTTGCGTTTTGGTAGCTCTTTGTGTGGTGATCACCGCCGTATGTTTCATCAGTGTCGAGCATCTTGTTCCATCTGAGGTTGAGCGTATCCTGCGCGACTTTAAGCCGTTGCTTCTGCTTCTTCAAGCTCCTCGCGGTGGCAATAAGCCTTTTGTGGAGGTGCCCTTGTTCCAAGTGTTTTTCCAGGATGATGAGTGCATCGTCGTCTGGACTATTCTCCATTCCGGAGACAGGTTTATATGGTTTGTCTTCGGCATCGCTGTGATCGGACAGCGGTCCCGGACTGTGCTCGCCGTCTCCTGGCTCATCATGCTCCATCGCTGGGTCTATGGGGTTGTCGTTATATTTAGCATCGTCCGGGGTATTATTCTTTCTTGTGCCCGTATCACTGTTTTTGCTATGGCGGGCTTTAGAGTGGTGCCGCTGACGTCGACGCTTTGTTTGCTTCTCAAGGGGATTGTCCTCCGTTGCGTCATCACCATTGCTTTCTCTGGGTGTGTCCACCATGTATATATCATATGATGGGGTGGCTTTCCAGCGCCGTGGCGGTGGTGGTTCTCGTTTTTCTCCGGCATCATCGTTCATGCCGTTGATGTCTTCGGAGTCGAAATCAAGCATGTCGGTTAAGTCGTCGACAGTGGCTATTAAGTGGGTGGTGGGTGGGTAATGAATTCCTTCGTCGTCCGCTTTCCATTCAAGCCGGTCATGGTTCAGCCAAGAATCTCCCGACAGAGAGAGAGAGAGAGAGAGAGAGAGAGAGAGAGATCTTAATGAGTTTAGCACATCGCCCAAGGGCGAGTGTTGAAAGATATCCGCGAAGCTAAACTCCATGATCGGTGCCTAGTTAGATTCAATGGGCACGGATGCACGCGGTTCGGGCCCCTTAGTCGGAGACGAGTCTGAGGGTCCGACGACACAGTCTTCCTCGAAAGTGAGACCTATGTTCGGCTCTATCGCCGCTGAGTGTGCGGCCTCCATGGCGGGGTCCATCCACCCGTCCTTGGATGGCACGATCTGCTCCGTATTTAAAGCCCGGGCAGCTATAGGTATGATCTCCTGAACAGTGTCCGATGACAGATCTAAGTCATGCTCATCGCGACTGTAGGGCGCACCTATCATGGGCTCGAATCCGTCGAAGGTCAAGTCTCCGTGGATGTCGGCAGTGTAGTTCAGGCTTCCCAATCTGACCTGATGGCCAGGGGCGTAGCTATCGATCTGCTCCAGATGGCTAAGCGAGTTAGCCCGCAGTGCGAAGCCGAATACGAAGATCTGTCCGGGGAGGAAAACCTCGCCCTGGACCGCATCGTTGTAGATGATTGAAGGAGCCATCAAGCCTTACCGTGACGACACAGTGGAACTCTCAATGAAAGCACCAATGTCGGTGTCAAAACCGGCGGATCTCGGGTAGGGGGTCCCGAACTATGCGTCTAAGGCTAATGGTAATAGGAGGCAGGGGACACAATGTTTACCCAGGTTCGGGCCCTCTCGATGGAGGCAATACCCTACTTCATGCTTGATTGATCTTGATGATATGAGTATTACAAGAGTTGATCTACCATGAGATTGTAGAGGCTAAACCATAGAAGCTAGCCTATGATTATGATTGTTCTTGTCCTATGGACTAAACCCTCCGGTTTATATAGACACTGGAGGGGGCTAGGGTTACACAGAGTCGGTTATAGAGAAGGAAATCTACATATCTGAATTGCCAAGCTTGCCTTCAACGCTAAGGAGAGTCCCATCCAGACACAGGACGAAGTCTTCAATCTTGTATCTTCATAGTCCAACAGTCCGCCATAAGCATATAGTCCGGATCTCCAAGGACCCCTTAACCCGGGACTCCCTCAACAGGCGTTGGCTCTAGCATGTACACGAGCTCGTGCGGGTCCGTGGAGACCTCGCAGACGCCAGCGGCTTTCAGCTTTGCGATAGTGCTTGGCTACCAACCTGTCAATGCTACAAGGATGGTCGCTTGTGCGGGCGCGAGGCTGGGAGCTGGGACGGACGCGGGGGCATCAACCGCCACAGCCCGCTCGTTTAGGGCCATGTCCGTGAGGCTCCATTCCTCTTGTCCGGCTCGGATTCGACTTCACCAAACTAGAAGACTAGTGGGAGATGATCCTTCTACGCCATGGCGTTGGTGGAGGTCTGCGGGAGGGGAATGGGAGGCGAATAGTAAGGCCGCCCATATTAAACAGCAGCTGGGGCGTCAATAATGGAGAGGATGAGCGCAAGGCGGGCGGCCATTGAAGTCAAAGGGCTCTCTTCCTAGTGAGGTTGCGCAGCGTACAACTCGCACGCTTCCCGGTGAGCCTGTGCATTGGAGGACAACTTGCATGCCTCTCAATCAGCCTGCACAGCGGACTGCACTCGCACGCCTCCCGTTAAGTCGAGCAACTACCCGCACGGCACCTCCTAGCCATTAAAAGTGTGACACATGGCATCACGTGAATGGTTAACAGAACGCACACGATTTAAATTATAGAAATTTTTAGATGTTAAAGTGGCATCTATTTGTTTCAAAATGCCTTTGTTGGTTGTTATTCGAGTGCGCCTTCTCTCAAAATGGAAACGAAAAATACCATAGCATGTCGGGTGCCATTCCATGATACATGCCAAGTTTCATGAATTTCAGACGAGTTTTGGATTTACTAGAATTTAAAAACAAAGTATCTCAATGTTTTGCCGGCAATCAACAGTCCCCTGGTATTTGAAATTCATTCCCATTTCTTGCATGGGAGCTAAGCATGCACCCAAGGACACACATTGATATGCCAACCCATTTTTCTGCACTAGAGCATGTGCATGTAGTGCAAATTTGAGTTGTGCACATAAATGCCTAGAAAACTTAGTTAATGTATAAAAATGTCCAAACGTACCCCAAAATTGCAAATGTTAACATGACACTCCTGTTGCTCTATGTTGCCACTAGGGAAAAAATGAAAATAGGAAGAGGCAACGAATATCATTTCATCCACCAAGGAGGCACATTCCCTACCGGAACCATGAGGCTTGTTGTCAAAAGCTCTAGTTTGTGAGAAGCTTATTGATGACCCGCAAGTATACGAGATAGTTGTAGCCTCTTTCGATAAGTAAGAATGTCGAACCCAACGAGGAGATAAAGGTAGAACAAATACTCTCTCAAGTCCTATCGGCCACTGATACGACTCTACGCACGCTTGACGTTCGCTTTACCTAGAACAAGTATGAAACTAGAAGTACTTTGTAGGTGTTGTTGGATAGGTTTGCAAGATAATAAAGAACACATAAATAAAAAGTAGAGGCTGTTTAGATAAAGATGCAATAAACTAAATATAGCGAGTGTGGAAAAGTGGTGGTAGGAGTTGTGAAATTGTCCCTAAGCAATTGACTATGTTACTAGACCGGTAATCACTATTGCAATTCTATTTGAGGGAGAGGCATAAGCTAACATACTTTCTCTGCTTGGATCATATGCACTTATGATTGGAACTCTAGCAAGCATCCGCAACTACTAAAGATTCATTAAGGTAAAACCCAACCATAGCATTAAAGTATCAAGTCCCCTTTATCCCATACGCAACAATCCCCTTACTCGGGTTTGTGTTTCAGTCACTCACGCAACCCACTATAAGCGAATCGTGAACGCATTGCAAACCCTACAGCGGGAATCCCTCACGCTTGCGCGACACGGAGGGCACCATAGGACATCACCAATAATAAAACATGCAACTCAAACCAATCATAGCAATTCATCAATCACCGATAGGACAATGAAAATCTACTCAGACATCATAGGATGACAACACATCATTGGATAATAATATGAAGCATAAAGCACCATGTTCAAGTAGAGGGTTGCGGGAGAGTGGACCGCTAGATATAGATGGGGGAAGGTGATGGAGACGTTGGTGAAGATGATGGAGGTGTTGGTGAAGATCGCGGTGATGATGATGGCCCCCGGTAGCGCTCCAGCGCCACCGGAAGCAAGGGGGAGAGAGGCCCCCTTCTTATTCTTCTTCCTTGACCTCCTCCCTAGATGGGAGAATGGTTTCCCCACTGGTCCTTGGCTCCCATGGCTTGGGAGGGGCAAGAGCCCCTCCGAGATTGGATCTATCTCTCTGTTTCTGCGTTCTCAGATCCTTCCCCTTCATCGTTTCTTTTATATCTGGAGATCCGTAACTCCGATTGGGGTGAATCTTTTGCCTTGATTTTTCTCGTAAAATTAGCTTTCTTGCAGCAAAAGAAGAGTGTAAACCACCT
>NC_041393.1:369671628-369801112 GCF_002162155.2 Triticum dicoccoides | reverse complement strand
AGGAGAGTCCAGGGCACGCCTGCCTCCCTGGGGCGCGCCCCTATCTCCTGGCCCCCTCGGGCACCATCTCGCGTTGATATTACTTCCCAAAAATCATAAATATTCCAAAATAATTCTCCGTCCGTTTTTATCCCGTTTGGACTCCGTTTGATATGGATTTTCTGCGAAACATAAAACATGCAACAAACAGGAACTGGCACTGGGCACTGGATCAATTCCCAAAAATAGTATAAAAAGTTGCCAAAAGTATATGAAAAGAATATTGGTATGGAACAATCAAAAATTATAGATACGATGGAGACGTATTAGCATCCCCAAGCTTAATTCCTGCTCGTCCTTGAGTAGGTAAATGATAAAAACGATAATTTTTGATGTGGAATGCTACCAAGCATAATCTTGATCATATGTCTAATCATGGCATGAATATTAAGACACGAGTGATTCAAAGCAATAGTCTATCATTTGACATAAAAAAATGATAATAGTTCGAGCGTACCAATAAAGCAATCATGTCTTTTCAAAACAACAAGGCCAAAGCAAGCTTATCCCTACAAAATCATAAGGTTTGGCCATGCTTCATTTTCGTTACACAAAAATGCTCCCATCATGCACAACCCCGATGACAAGGCGAGCAATTGGTTCATACTTTTTAACGCGCTTCAGGTTTTTCAACCCTCATGCAATACATGAGAGCAAGCTATGGATATAACACTATAGGTGGAATAGAATATAATGACGGAGGTTATGTGGACAAGACAAAAAAGGAGAAAGTGTCACATCGACGCGGCTAATCAATGGGCTATGGAGATGCCCATCAATTGATGTCAATGTGAGGAGAAGGGATTGCCATGCAATGGATGCACTAAGAGCTATAAGTGTATGAAAGCTCAACAAAAGAAACTAAGTGGATAAGCATCAAACTTGCTTGCTCATGAAGACCTAGGGCATTTGAGGAAGCCCATCGTTGGAATATACAAGCCAAGTTCTATAATGAAAATTCCAACTAGTATATGAAAGTGACAACATAGGAGACAATCTATATGAAGAACATGGTGCTACTTTGAAGCACAAGTGTGGAAAAGCATAGTAACATTGCCCCTTTTCTTTTCATTTCTTTTCATTTTTTTTCTTTTCTTTTTTTTCGGTGGGCTTCTTTGTTCCCCTTTTTTTATTTAAGCTTCTTTGGCCTTTCCTTTTTTTCCTTTTTATTTTTTTATGGGGCAATGTTCTATAATGATGATCGTCACACTTTTATTTACTTACAACTCGATATTACAACTCGATACTGGAACAAAGATATGACTCTATATGAATGCTTCCGGCGGTGTACTGGGATGTGCAATGATCTAGCGTAGCAATGACATCAAAAAATGGAGAAGCCATGAAAAGATCATGCTAGCTATCTTACGATCATGCAAAGTAATATGACAATAAATGCTCAAGTCATGTATATGATGATGATGGAAGTTGCATGGCAATATATCTCGGAATGGCTATGGAAATGCCATGATAGGTAGGTATGGTGGCTATTTTGAGGAAGATATAATGAGGCTTATATGTGATAGAGCATATCGTATCACGGGGTTTGGATGCACCGGCGAAGTTTGCACCAACTCTCGAGGTGAGAAAGGGCAATGCACGGTACCGAAGAGGCTAGCAATGATGGAAAGGTAAAAGCGTGTATAATCCAAGGACTCACATTAGTCATAAAGAACTCATATACTTATTGCAAAAGTTTATTAGCCCTCGAAGAAAAGTACTACTACGCATGCTCCTAGGGGGATAGATTGGTAGGAAAAGACCATCGCTCGTCCCCGACCGCCACTCATAAGGAAGACAATCAAAGAAACACCCCATGCTTCAAATTTGTCACACAACGGTTACCATACGTGCATGCTACGGGACTTGCAAACCTCAACACAAGTGTCTCTACAAGCCACAACCACCCACTAGCATGACTCTAATATCACCATCTTTATATCGCAAAACTATTGCAAGGAATCAAACATATCATATTCAGCGATCTACAAGTTTTATGTAGGATTTTATGACTAACCATGTGATTGACCAATTCCTGTCATCTCTCTAAATAGATATAAGTGAAGCAAGAGAGTTTAATTCTTTCTACGAAAGATATGCCCATGCTCTAACAAATATAAGTGAAGCAAAAGAGCATTCTACAAATGGCGGTTGTCTATATGAAGAGAAACAGGCAATCCAAACTTCAAATGATATAAGTGAAGCACATGAAGCATTCTATAAAGCCATACTCAAAAGATTTAAGTGAAGTGCAATGAGCATTCTATAAATCAACCATGGACTATCTCATACCAGCATGGTGCATAAAAGAAAAATGAAAACTAAATGCAAAAGACATTCCAAGACTTGCACATAATGCATGAACGAAACGAATTCGAAAGCATACCGGTACTTGTTTAAGAAAGAGGGGATGCCTTCCGGGGCATCCCCAATCTTAGACGCTTGAGTCTCCTTAAATATTTACTTGGGGTGCCTCGGGCAACCCCAAGCTTGAGCTCTTACCTCTCTTCCTTTTCCTCATATCGAGACATCCTCGATTAGACACTACATCCACACAAAACTTCAACAGAAAACTCGGTAAGATCCGTTAGTATAATAAAGCAAATCACCACTCTAAGTACTGTTGCAAACCAATTCATATTTTGTTTTTGCAATTGTGTCTACTGTAATATAGCTTTTCCATGGCTTAATCCACTGATACAAATTGATAGATTCATCAAAACAAGCTAACTATGCATCAAAAATGGAATCTATCAAAAACAGAACAGTATGTAGAAATCTGAACATCCACCATACTTATGGTACCCCAAAAATTCTACCAAAATTAGGAAAAATAAAAAGTTGTATATAAAGACAGTGCAAAAAGAATCAGAAACGTTTGACTTTCCAGTTAGTAAAATCGCGTACTACATCCAAAGTTTCTGTCCTGCACCGTACAAACCAACAAGCATTGTAAACATCCTAAAGGCAAACCTTAGCACATTATTTTTATAATACAATGGAATTGTACAAGGTGATAATTATTTTTGATGAAAAGTTTTTGTAATCAAGATTCACAAAGTTTCCGTGAGCATGAACAAAGTTCAAGGAGCTCTCCCACTTCAACAATGCTTGTCTTTCTCACTTTCACTTTCCTTTTTGAAAATTTTTAGGTTCCCCTATTTATTTTTTTGTTTTAAAACTATATGAAAGCACTCAACAGAAATAAATGACTCTCTAAAACTTCCGGGTTGTCTCCCTGGCAGCGCTTTCTTTAAAGCCATTGAGCTAGGCATTTAGTGCTCAAGTAATGAATCTACCCGGATCCCAAGGTATATCAAAGCCAATTTTAATTAACAATGATTTGTAATTTAGTAGTGAGCACAAAGTAACATATATCAAGCAACAACGAAGTCTAACTCTTTTCCTATGCATCGGCATGTCATAAAAGAACAATTCATGCACACCAAGTAAAGGCCAATGCATAGTATAAGTAGTTTCTTGCAATTTCATCGTATTGGAAACATAAAGAGGCGGAGATGTAGTTCCCCTCTCATAATAATTGCAAGTAGGAGCAGCAAGCACATGCATATTATATTCATCAAAATCATCATGTGCAATGGTACAAGGCAACCCATCAATATAATCCTTAATAAGCACAAACTTCTCCGATATAGTGTAGTTTGGAGAATTCAAAAAGATAATAGGACTATCATGCATAGGTGCAATAGCAACAATTTCATGTTTAACATAAGGAACTATAGCAAGTTCATCTCCATAAGCATAATTCATATTGGCATCTTGGCCACAAGCATAGCAAGCATTATCAAAAAGGGATATTTCAAACAAATTCAAGGGATCATAGCAATCATCATAGCAATCATCCTTCAGTAAGCACAAGGGGGAATTAAATAATGTATGAGTTGGAGGGTTACTCTCATTAGAAGGTGGGCACAGGTAGCTAATCCGCTCTTCCTCCTTTTGTTCTTTGCTCTCCTCATCATATTTTTCATCCAATGAGCTCACTGTTTCATCAATTTCTTCTTCCATAGCTTCCTGCAAAATATTAATCTCTTCTTGGACATTAGAGAAGTCCTCAGTATATGGTTTAACATAGGCATTAGAAGCATAATTATCATAAAAATATTGAAATATGGCAAAATTTTCAGATTTGTAAAGAGTAGCATCATACTTTTCAATCAAAGAGGCAATCTCATAAGCACCTTTAAAAGCAACAAATTCTTCAATTTGTTGAACATCATAGTAATTGTAAACACCCTTAGCATACGAAGATATGATTCCATTATCACTAAACAAGCATTGATAGGGTAGGTGTTTCTTAGGGTCTTCAGAACAACAAGCAAACTCATATATTTCACATAAATTCAAAGCATAGCCTTGCAAACGTTGAATTTGATCCCATAATAGTTTCCCTTTTTCAGATATATGGTGTCGCGCAAAACAAGCATGCTCGTCTAAAGATTTGCCCTCAACTAAACTAGTGGGGGTTTCAGCATGAGCACAAAGGGATCGAAGATGATCCAAGTAAAAAGCTTCAGGAGTGTGATAGATTTTGAGTGGTTCTTCAACCACTGGTTCAGTAGGTACAATTTTTTTTTTGTTATTTTGCGTTTCCTACCCATAACTAAAGATAGAAAACAACTAAGAACAGCAAATAAAAATTACTTAGTGATAAAGCAAACAAGCACAACGAGAATATTCACCCCACGCTATGACTCCCCGGCAACGGCGCCAGAAAAAGGTCTTGATGACCCGCAAGTATACGGGATAGTTGTAGCCTCTCTCGATAAGTAATAGTGTCGAACCCAACGAGGAGCTAAAGGTAGAACAAATACTCTCTCAAGTCCTATCAGCCACTGATACGACTCTACGCACGCTTGACATTCGCTTTACCAAGAACAAGTATGAAACTAGAAGTACTTTGTAGGTGTTGTTGGATAGGTTTGCAAGATAATAAAGAACACGTAAATAAAAAGTAGAGGCTGTTTAGATAAAGATGCAATAAAGTAAATATAGCAAGTGTGGAAAAGTGGTGGTAGGAGTTGTGAAATTGTCCCTCAGCAATTGACTATGTTACTAGACCGGTAATCACTATTGCAATTCTATTTGAGGGAGAAGCATAAGCTAACATACTTTCTCTAATTGGATCATATGCACTTACGATTGGAACTCTAGTAAGCATCCGCAACTACTAAAGATTCATTAAGGTAAAACCCAACCATAGCATTAAAGTATCAAGTCCCCTTTATCCCATACGCAACAATCCCCTTACTCGGGTTTGTGTTTCAGTCACTCACGCAACCCACTATAAGCGAATCATGAACGCATTGCAAACCCTACAGCGGGAATCCCTCACGCTTGAACGACATGAGGACACCATAGGACAGCACCAATAATAAAACATGCAACTCAAACCAATCATAGAAATTCACCAATCATTGATAGGACAACGAAAATCTACTCAGACATCATAGGATGGCAACACATCATTGGATAATAATATGAAGCATAAAGCACCATCTTCAAGTAGAGGGTACAACGGGTTGCGGGAGAGTGGACCGCTAGATATAGATGGGGGAAGGTGATGGAGACGTTGATGAAGATGATGGAGGTGTTGGTGAAGATCGCGGTGATGATGATGGCCCCCGGTAGCGCTCCGGCGCCACCGGAAGCAAGGGGGAGAGAGGCCCCCTTCTTCTTATTCTTCCTTAAACTCCTCCCTAGATGGGAGAAGGGTTTCCCCTCTGGTCCTTGGCTCCCATGGCTTGGGAGGGGCGAGAGCCCCTCCGAGATCGGATCTATCTCTCTGTTTCTGCGTTCTTAGATCCTTCCCCTTCACCGTTTCTTTTATATCTGGAGATCCGTAACTCCGATTGGGGTGAATCTTTCGCCCAGATTTTTCTCGTAAAATTAGCTTTCTTGCGGCAAAAGAAGAGCGTCAACCGCCTAACGGGGGGCCCAGGAGAGTCCAGGGTGCGCCTGCCTCCCTGGGGCGCGCCCCCCTAGCTCCTGGCCCCCTCGGGCACTATCTCGCGTTGAGTTTACTTCCCAAAAATCTTAAATATTCCAAAATAATTCTCCGTCCGTTTTTATCCCGTTTGGACTCCATTTGATATGGGTTTTCTGCGAAACATAAAACATGCAACAAACAGAACTGGCACTGGGCACTGGATCAATATGTTAGTCCCAAAAATAGTATAAAAAGTTGCCAAAAGTATATGAAAGTTGAAGAATATTGGCATGGAACAATCAAAAATTATAGATACGACGGAGACGTATCACTTATACCCAAACCTGCCCCAAATGGGAGAAAAAATTACTACAACATGTCGGGTGCAATTCCATGATAGCAAGCCAAGTTTCATGAATTCCATACGAGTTTTGGATTTACTAGAATTTAAAAACAAAGTATCTCAACATTTTTCCAGCAATCAATAGTGCCATGGTGTTTGAAATTCATTCTCATTTCTTGCATGGGACCTAAGCATGCACCCAAGGACACACATTTGATATGTCAACCCATTTTTCTGCACTGGAGCATGTGCGTGTAGTTCAAATTTTAATTATGCACATAAAATTCCTAGAAAACTCAGTTAATGTATAAAAATGTCCAAAGGAACCCCAAAATTGCAAATTTTAACACGACACTTCTGTTGCTCTATGTTACCGCTAGAAAAAAAAATTCAAATCAATAAGAGGCAACAAATAAGTTTCATCCACCAAGGAGGCACATTCCCTACCTAAACCATGAGGCTTATTGTCAAAAGCTCTAGTATGTGAGAAGCGTATACCCAATCCTGCCCCCAACTGAGAAATTTTTTTACCACAATATGTTGATGTCGTTCCATGATACCATGCCAACTTTAATGAATTTCAGATGAGGTTTGGATTTACTAGAATTTAAAAACCATGAATGTCAATGTTTGCGGCCGAGCGACGGTGGCAAGATGTTTGACATTCATTCTCATTTCTTGCATGGGACCTAAGCATGCAACCAAGGACACATATTTGATTTTTCAATCAGTTTATATGCACCGGAGCATGTGCCTGTAGTTCAAATTTGAATTATGGACATAGATGCATAGAGAACTCAGTTTAATGTGTAAAAATGTCCAAACGAACCCCGAAAATTTCCAAAATTTAACACAACACTACTGTTGTTCTATGTTGACACTAGAAAAAAATGAAATCAAGAAGAGATAACGGATATGGTTTCGTCCAAAAAGGTGAAACATTGCCTACTATAACCTTGAGGCTTGTTGGGAGAAGCTCTGGTTTGTGAGAAGCTTATACCCCAACCTGCCCCAAATGGGATAATATTTTTACCATGACATGTTGATTCCGTTCTATGATACCATGTCAAGTTTCATAAATTTAAGACGCGTTTTGGTTTACTAGAAATTGAAAACCATGTATCTCAATGTTAGCGGCCGAGCGACGGTGGCAAGGTGTTTGACATTCATTCCCATTTCTTGCATGGGACCTAAGCAGGCAACCAAGGTCACACATTTGAGTTTTGATCCCCTTTATATGCACTGGAGCATGTGCATGTAGTTCAATTTTGAATTATGCACATAAATGCGTTGAAAACTCAGCTAATGTATAAAATTGTCCAAGCGAACCCTGAAAAATCCCAAAAATTGACACAACAATCCTGTTGTTCTATGTTGACACTAGAAAAAAATTGAAAGCAAGAAGAGGCAGCGGATATTGTTTTGTCCAGAATGGTGGCATGTTCCCTACCGAAACCATCATGTTTGTTGTGAGAAGCTCTGGTTTGTGAGAAGTTTATACCCAAACCTGCCCCAAATGGGACAATATTTTTATCACGTCATGTTGATGCCGTTCAATGATATCATGTCAAGTTTCATGATTTTCATACGTGTTTTCAATTTACTAGAATTTTAAAACCATGTATCTCAATGTTTGCTGGAGAGCCACGGTGTCGTGGTGTTTGAAATGCATCCCCATTTTTTGCATGGGACATAAGCATCAACCCATGGACACATATATGATTTTACAACCCATTTTGTTGCACCGGAGCATGTGGATGTACTTTAATTTTGAATTGTGCACCTGAAATGCCTAGAAAACCAAGTTAATGTATTGTCCAAATGAACCCTGAATAATTCCAAAAAATTTGACGACACACCTATAGTTGCATGTTCACTGCAGATAAAATTTCTAGCAATGCAAACACCCTCCTTTGCCGCTATGACCCCATTATGTAATTCAAATCAAGACGAAAAATCAAGTAGATCGCACATAGTTACCAACCGTGTGAGATGCAGTACAAAATATCTTGGAGCACTATCAGAGTATAGTACGCACATGGCTTAAGCGAGAAGGTGCATCGGCTACAGTCCACAGCCGGCGTGTCAAGCACACTAGCACGCTCCCCAAATATCATTTCACTATTCAATCGTCGCGGTGAAAGATGGGGACATGGGCCCGCATCGTGAGGGCAACTTCGGCGGCCCACTCCGGCAAGAGCGCGGCCGCAGCCTCCATGCGCACGGTGACAAGCTGCGTGAGAACGGCTGCAATCTGCAACCGGGCGGCAAAGGCAGCCAAACGGCCACTAATCCTTCTCAGGTGGCGGCAGCAACATCTGCCTCGGGGATAGCAACTGGCGAGAGCGGCACAACAACTATCCGTTCCGCAGTGGCGGCCTTAGCCCTGATGGAGGCCGCCACGAACATGTCGAGGCCGCCCACGTCCAGCTCCTGGTGGCCGCACAAATCGAATGAATCTTCTACTAGAATGGTCGGCAACCCACTGCCGAAGAGGTGGCAATCGTTGAGAGTATTCGAGCAGCCGTCTATTCCTCTGTGGCATACCTTGCCACGATGGAGCCCGTCCAAGCCTAGATCTCGGATGCCCATGCCTAGCTCGTGGTGACCTTTTCCAAAGAGATGGTAGACGCGGATGGCGAGATGCTTGACGAGTATGGTATGATGGATGCCATGGAGCCCCTTCCCCGGGACATTGTTGGGCATGAGCCGGACATGGAGGAGGCGGCGGAGATCGACGAGCACCAGCCGGAGTAGTAATCTTTGTTTTTTAATTAATTACACCGGTCTTTAATTTGTTACACTAATGTTTAGGCCAGCTAGCTCTGTTTAATTGCTGAACTTGCTCGATTAAGAAGTGTGGGTGTGTTGTAGTCTCGTTTGTGTACCCAAATTATGCAATGATGTGGATGACCACTGTAACCAGGGAAATTCGGACAAAAAATTGCATGTTCAAACTCATCACACACGGGATAAGCTATATGAATCATTTGTGATGTTCAGATATCATACGCAGTGCTGAATAAGGGACCATTTCTGATGACACTCTGCGCGCCAGTTTTTTCGCTGCACCGATCCAAATTTTTTGGCTTCCACGGAAATATCTACCTCCCCCTCCCCCTTACCAAAAGCCACATTTCCCCCTTTTCCACCTTCCTTTCCAAGTAGAAACCTTCACTCCTTGCTTGTAGCTCTGCCTCCTCGCCGATGACCCTCCTTCACACTGCTCGGATGCTCTGAAGCCATGGTGCACGTCCTCCTCCTCCTCCTTCCACATCCCAGATGCTCTGATCGCTGGCTCGACACCTTCCACCCAAATCACCGACCCTCCCCAAATAAGTGCCGCCATAAGCCATGGTGCATGTAGTATAGCCAGGAGCTCAAGGAGCATTTTGCAGCGGAGAAGCAAATCGCGGCCGTACGCACGGATGAGGTCGCAACGGATGCCATTCGTGCCGCCCCCCAGATCTCGGAGGAGCACCTCACCATTGAGGCCATCGTTGATGCCTCGCACACTGACACCACGATGCGGTTGGCTGCTTTAAACGATAGTTCATGGCATTTTCTCAAGGCCACCGTTGGTGCCTTCGACAAAGACTATGAGGTGTTTTATCAGCGTGCTCATGCTTTCCTCAACTCGAGAGCCAGCAGGTTGGTGCCCAGAGCGGCTCAGGTAACTCACCACTACGATGAGGGAACCCATGATGTGGAGGCCTCACCCTCTTCCATGTCCAAGGAGCCAATCATCATTGATATCTCCAATGATGAGGAGTAGCTTGTCTTATTAGCTCACTATAGGGACTTATGTTCAGTTTGCTAGCTACACCGGTTAAGCATGCTTGGTTCACCCATTCCATGTGCTGATCCTGCCTTAACAAATTCTAGTGAATTGTCCTATCTACTTTTACCATGAAATATGTTGCTCTAGTGTATATGTTCCATATGTCGTGTAATGTGGTGCTCACTTAGTACTGTTTGGTTAATTAATTGTCGTGTTCAGTTAACTGTTTGGTTCAATTCTGCAAATGTGATGTTCAATTCTTCAGGGTGTAATTTTGTATTGTGTTCCATGTGAGAAATAAATCAAATTTATATGTAAAAAATACATGACAAACAAATACAATTGCTATATTTCCAAGTTGTCAAGCATGCTTGGTTTGGTTAATTGTCTGATCATCTAGTATCACTGGTACAGAGACATGCTATACAAATAGTTTTTAACACCTTTCCGTGACTACATTCTGAACCGTCGCTGAGTGAGTGTGCGATAGGGGGGGGGTCTGATACGTCCATTTTGCATCATGCTTTTATATCAATATTTATTGCATAATGGGCTGTTATTACACATTATATCTCAATACTTATGGCTATTCTCCCTTATTTTACAAGGTTTACCATGAAGAGGGGGGATGCCGGCAGCTGGAATTCTGGCTGGATAAGGAGCAAACATTGGAAACCTATTCTGCACAACTCCAAAAGACCTGAGACTCCACGAAACAACTTTTTAAATTAAATAAGAATTTTTGGATAAAAGAAATAAGCCAGGGGGCCCACACCCTGTCCAGGAGATAGTGGGTGCCCCCCCTAGGGGGCGGCCCCCTATCTCCTGGGCCCCTGGTGGGCTTCCGGCGTCCATCTTCTTCTATATGAAGGGTTTTCCCCTGGAAAAAATCATGGGCAAGCTTACGGGACGAAACTCCGCCGCCACGAGGTGGAACCTTGGCGGAATCAATCTAGGGCTCTGGCGGAGCTGTTATGCCGGGGAAACTTCCCTCCGGGAGGGGGAAATCATCACCAACGTCATCACCAACGATCTTCTCATCAAGAGGGGGTCAATCTCCATCAACATCTTCACCAGAACCATCTCATCTCAAAACCCTAGTTCATCTCTTGTATCCAATCTTGTATCAAAACCACAAATTGGTACCTGTGGGTTGCTAGTAGTGTTGATTATTCCTTGTAGTTGATGCTAATTGGTTTACTTGGTGGAAGATCATATGTTCAGATCCTTTATGCATATTATTACTCCTCTGATTATGAACATGAATATGCTTTGTGAGTAGTTACATTTGTTCCTGAGGACATGGGTGAAGTCCTGCTATTAGTAGTCATGTGAATTTGGTATTCGCTCGATATTTTGATGAGATGTATGTTGTCTCTCCTCTAGTGGTGTTATGTGAACATCGACTACATGACACTTCACCATTATTTGGGCCTAGAGGAAGGCATAGGGAAGTAATAAGTAGATGATGGGTTGCTAGAGTGACAGAAGCTTAAACCCTAGTTTATGCGTTGCTTCGTTAGGGGTTGATATGGAATCATATGTTTAATGTTGTGGTTAGGTTTACCTTAATACTCCTTTTTGTAGTTGCGGATGCTTGCAATAGGGGTTAATCATAAGTGGGATGCTTGTCCATGTTAGGGCAGTACCCAAGTGCCGGTCCACCCACATATCAATTATCAAAGTACCGAACGCGAATCTTATGAACGTGATGAAAACTAGCTTGACGATAATTCCCAATGTGTCCTCGGGAGCTCCTTCCTCATTATTAGAATTTGTCCAGGCTTATCCTTTGCTACATAAAGGATTGGGCCACGTTGCTTCACTTTATTTACTTTATTTACTTTTTGCTCGTTACTATTTATCTTATCACAAAACTATCTATCACCTATTATTTCAGTGCTTGCAGAGAAAACCTTACTGAAAACCGCTTATCATTTCCTTCTGCTCCTCATTGGGTTCTACACTCTTACTTATCAAAAGGACTACGATAGATCCCCTATACTTGTGGGTCATCAAGACTCTTTTCTGGCGCCGTTGCCGGGGAGCGTAGTGCTCTTGGTGAGTGGAACTTGGTAAGGAAACATTTATATTGTGTGCTGAAATTTTCTGTTACTTGTCACTATGGAAACTAATCCTTTGAGGGGCTTGTTTGGGGTATCTTCACTCCAACAAGAAGAGAAAAGAGATGCTCCTCAACCTACTGAACCTTATGAAAATATTCACTTTGAGATTCCTTCGGGTATGATAGAAAAACTGCTAGCTAATCCTTTTGCAGGAGAAGGAACATTGCATCCCGACTTACACCTTATCTTTGTGGATGAAGTTTGTGGATTATTTAAGCTTGCAGGTATTCCCGATGATGTTGTCAAAGGGAAGGTCTTCCCTTTATATTTTAAGGGAGATGCAATGACATGGTATAGGCTATGTGATGATACGAGATCTTGGAATTATAAGCGATTGAAGTTGGAATTTCACCAGACGTTCTATCCTATGCATCTTGTTCATCATGATCGTAATTACATATATAATTTATGGCCTCGTGAAGGAGAAAGCATTGCTCAAGATTGTGGGAGGCTTAAGTCAATGTTGTATTCATGCCCCAATCATGAACTCTCTCGGGAAATGATTATTCAGAATTTTTATGCTCGGCTTTCTCTTGATAATCGCAACTTGCTCGATACTTCCTGTGCTGGTTCCTATATGCTGAAGACTATTGATTTCAAATGGGACTTATTGGAAAGAATTAAATGCAACTCTGAAGATTGGGGTTCCGACGATGGTAAGGAGTCAGGTATGACACCTAAGTTTGATTGTGTTAAATCTTTTATGGACACCGATGCTTTCCGTGGATTTAGCTCTAAGTATGGAGAAGATAGTAGCTACTTTTTGTGAAACTTTTGCTACTCACTTTGATCTCCCTAAAGAGAAGTGGTTTAAATATAATCCTCCTGTTGAAGTGAAAGTAGTTGCACCTATTACAGTCAAAGAGAAGACTATTACATATAGTGATCCTATTATTCCTACTGCTTATGTTGAAAAACCTCGGTTTCCTGTTAGGATAAAAGATCATGTTAAAGCCTCGATTGTTGTTCATAAGAGTAATACTAGGACTTATACACCTCCTGAGAAAATTAATGTTGAACCTGGTATTGCCATGATTAAAGATCTTTTGGATGAGGATTTAGATGGGCAGGTTATCTCTTTCTTGGGTGAAACTGCTAATATTGCTAGACCCGATACTAAGACACGTAGACCTGTTGTTGGCACGCCTGTTATTTCTCTTAAAATAGGAGATCATTGTTATCATGGTTTATGTGATATGGGTGCTAGTGCTAATGCGATACCTTATGATCTTTATAACGAAATTATGCACGATATTGCACCTGTTGAATTAGAAGACATTGATGTTACTATTAAGCTTGCCAATAGGGACACCATTAAACCTATTGGGATTGTTAGAGATGTTGAAGTCTTGTGTGGGAAGATTAAATACCGTGCTGATTTTCTTGTTCTTGGTTCCCCACAAGATGATTTTTGTCCCATTATTTTTGGTAGACCCTTTTTGGATACTGCTATTGCTAAGATTGATTGTAAGAGGAAGGTTGTCACTGTTGGCATAGACGGTACATCTCATGAGTTTAATTTTGCCAAGTTTAGTAGACAACATCGTGAAAAGGAACCATCTAGTAAGGATGAAATTATTGGTCTTGCTTCCATTGTGGTTCCTCCAACTGATCCGTTAGAACAATATTTGCTAGACCATGAAAACGATATGTTTATGAAGGAAAGGGAAGAAATAGATGAAGTGTTCCTTAAACAAGAACCTATGCTGAAACATAATCTTCTCGTTGAAATTCTTGGGGATCCCCCTCCACCCAAGGGTGATCCCATGTTTGAACTCAAACCATTACCTGATAATCTTAAGTATGCTTATCTTGATGAAAAAGAAATATATCGTGTTATTATTAGTGCAAACCTTTTAGAGAAAGAAGAAGAAAGATTATTGAAAACTCTGAAGAAGCACCGAGCTGCTATTGGATATACCCTGGATGATCTTAAGGGCATTAGTCCCACATTATGTCAATACAAAATTTCAGTGGAGAAAGATGCCAAACCAGTTAGAGATCCTCAAAGATGATTAAATCCCAAAATGAAGGAAGTGGTAAGAAAGGAGATACTAAAACTCCTTGAGGCAGCTATTATTTATCCCGTTGCTGATAGTGAATGGGTAAGCCCTGTCCACTGTGTCCCTAAAAAGGGAGGTATTACCGTTGTTCCTAATGATAAAGATGAATTGATCCCGCAAAGAATTATTACAGGCTATAGGATGGTAATTGATTTCCGTAAGTTAAATAAAGCTACTAAGGAAGATCATTACCCTTTACCTTTTATTGATCAAATGCTAGAAAGGCTATCCGAACACACACATTTTTGCTTTCTAGATGGTTATTCTGGCTTCTCTCAGATACCTGTTTCAGCGGGGGATCAATCTAAAACTACTTTTACTTGCCCTTTTGGTACTTTTGCTTATAGATGTATGCCTTTTGGTTTATGTCATGCACCTACTACCTTTCAAAGATGCATGATGGCTATATTTTCTGATTTTTGTGAAAATATTTGTGAGGTATTCATGGATGACTTCTCCGTCTATGGATCCTCTTTTGATGATTGTTTGAGAAGCCTTGATCGAGTTTTGCAGAGATGCGAAGACACTAGTCTCGTCCTGAATTGGGAAAATTGTCACTTTATGGTTAATGAAGGCATTGTCTTGGGGCACAAGAACTCCGAGAGAGGTATTGAAGTTGATAAATCCAAAGTTGATGCTATTGAAAAGATGCCATGTCCCAAGGACATAAAAGGTATAAGAAGTTTCCTTGGTCATGCCGGTTTTTATAGGAGGTTCATTAAGGACTTTTCTAAAATCTCTAGGCCTCTGACTAATTTATTGCAAAAACATATTCCTTTTGTCTTTGATGATGATTGTGTAGAAGCTTTTGAAATACTCAAGAAAGCTTTGATCACTACACCTATTGTTCAGCCACCTGATTGGAATTTACCTTTTGAAATTTTGTGCGATGCTAGTGATTATGTTGTAGGTGCTGTTTTAGGGCAAAGAGTCGATAAGAAATTGAATGTTATCCATTATGCTAGCAAGACTCTTGATACTACCCAGAGAAATTATGCTACCACTGAAAAAGAATTCTTAGCAGTTGTGTTTGCATGTGATAAGTTTAGACCTTATATTGTTGATTCCAAAGTTACTATTCACACTGATCATGCTGCTATTAAATACCTTATGGAAAAGAAAGATGCTAAGCCTAGACTCATTAGATGGGTTCTCTTGCTCCAAGAATTTGACTTGCATATTATTGATAGAAAAGGAGCTGAGAACCCCATTGCAGACAACTTGTCTAGGTTAGAAAATGTTCTTGATGACCCACTGCCTATTAATGATAGCTTTCCTGATGAACAATTAGCGGTCGTCAATGCTTCTCGTACTGCTCCTTGGTATGCTGATTATGCTAATTACATTGTTGCTAAATATATACCGCCTAGTTTCACATACCAGCAAAAGAAAAAGTTTGTTTATGATTTAAGACATTACTTCTGGGATGATCCACACCTTTATAAAGAAGGAGTAGATGGTATTATTAGACGTTGTGTGCCTGAGCATGAACAGGAACAAATCCTACGCAAGTGTCACTCTGAATCCTATGGAGGACACCACACTGGAGATAGAACTGCACACAAGGTACTACAATTTGGTTTTTATTGGCCTACTCTTTTCAAAGATGCTCGTAAGTTTGTCGTATCTTGTGATGAATGTCAAAGAATAGGTAACATCAGTAGACGTCAAGAAATGCCTATGAATTATTCTCTTGTTATTGAACCGTTTGATGTTTGGGGCTTTGATTATATGGGACCTTTTCCTGCCTCCAATAGTTATACACATATTTTAGTTGCTGTTGATTATGTTACTAAGTGGGTAGAAGCTATTCCAACTAGTAGTGCTGATCATAACACTTCTATTAAAATGCTTAAAGAAGTTATTTTTCCGAGGTTTGGAGTCCCTAGATATCTTATGACTGATGGTGGTTCACACTTTATTCATGGTGCTTTCCGTAAGATGCTTGCTAAGTATGATGTCAATCATAGAATTGCATCTCCTTATCACCCGCAGTCTAGTGGTCAAGTAGAGTTGATCAATAGAGAGCTCAAATTAATTTTGCAAAAGACTGTGAATAAATCTAGAAAGAATTGGTACAAAAAACTTGATGATGCATTATAGGCCTATAGAACTGCATACAAAAATCCTATGGGTATGTCTCCATATAAGATGTTTTATGGAAAAGCATGTCATTTACCTCTTGAACTTGAACATAAAGCATATTGGGCTATTAAAGAGCTTAATTATGACTTCAAACTTGCCGGTGAGAAAAGGTTATTTGATATTAGCTCACTTGATGAATGGAGAACCCAAGCATATGAGAATGCTACGCTTTTCAAAGAAAAAGTCAAACGCTAGCATGATAAGAGGATACAAAAGCGTGAGTTTAACATAGGAGATTATGTGTTATTGTTCAACTCTCGTTTAAGATTTTTGCAGGAAAACTTCTCGCAAAATGGGAAGGTCCCTACGTTATCGATGAGGTCTATCGTTCTGGTGCTATAAAAATCAACAACTTTGAAGGCACAAATCCGAGGGTGGTAAACGGTCAAAGAAATTAAACATTATATTTCACGTAATCCTATCAATGTTGAAACTAATATTATTGAAACCATAACCCCTGAGGAATACATAAGAGATACTTTCCAGAACGTCCCAGACTCCGAAAAGGCATAGGTACATGGTACGGTAAGTAAACCGACTCCAAAACAACTCTAATGGCAACTTTTATCAGTTTTGGATTATGTAAAGATTTTAGGAAGAAAGAAGTAGTCTAAAAGGGACATGAGGCTCCCACGAGAGAGGAGGGGCCCCCCCTGTAGGGCGCGCCCCCTGTCTCGTGGGCACCTCATGTGCCTCCCGGACTCCGTTTTCTTGTATGTTACGTATTTTGGTCAGTAAAAATTCATTATATATACTCCCGAAGGTTTTGACCACCGTATCATGCAAATATCCTCTGTTTTCGTTTCGAGCTGTTTCCGTTGCAGATTTAGAGCACCATGACTTCTCCCTCCTCCAACAACGAAGACAAGGATGCTTGGCTGTTGAAGATAGAGTTGAAAAGAGAGGAACCAGAGGAGATCAACAAGGATGAAGGGATCAAGAAGGCCATGGAGGCTCAAGCTCCGGTGGTGAAAGAAGAAGACACCCCTCAACCTTTACCTAACCTTTTCACTCCAACAGAGATTGAAGCTTTCAAGATGATTGAGTTAGCCCGCATACAGAACAAGTATCTCACAGAGGATAATATTTTGTTGAAGGATCATATTGCTGGGCTCAAGGGCATTATCCGCAAGTTGGAGGAGCTTTTACACTCGATGTGCGATTATCCACCGTCATCATCACCACCTCCATCACCTCCAAAGAAATAATCACATGGGTATGGGCACTCCCCTTGGCAAC
This sequence comes from Triticum dicoccoides, assembly GCF_002162155.2. NCBI lineage: Eukaryota > Viridiplantae > Streptophyta > Magnoliopsida > Poales > Poaceae > Triticum > Triticum dicoccoides. The sequence continues at coordinate 369,783,426 of NC_041393.1, read as the reverse complement.
TGCCATGCTTGGGGGAGGTGCCCCGGTATCGTATCACCATCACACTCCTATCTTTACCGCTTTATTTATTTCGATCCTTTTAGTAGTATCTTGATCTATTAGTTCGAAGTTTTGATATCAAGTAGTTTTGAGCTTTTCGTTGTGATCTCTTTATGTACCGAGTCTGTGTGCTATCTATAATAAAGATTAGTGTTGAGTCAAGGGCTTTGCTATGTTTCTATGATCTTGAAGAAGTAGAAAGAACAAAAGAGTTCCTATTGATCTTATGGATAGTGATAACTTCACACATAGAAAGTATGAGGCATAAAAATTGTTGAGAGTTGATGAACGTAGCCTTGGTCATCGTTGCAATTAATAGGAAGTAATAAGGAAAGAGGGGTTCACATATAAATATATTATCTTGGACATCTTTTATGATTGTGAAGCACTCATTAAGTATGACATGCTAAAAGAGTTGACGTTGGACAAGGAAGACAACATAATGGTTTATGTTTTCCGACATCTCAGTTAAAGTATATTGTCATTGACCTTCCAAACATGTTGAGCTTGCCTTCCCCCTCATGCTAGCCAAATTCTTTGCACCAAGTAGAGATACTACTTGCGCTTCCAAATATCCTTAAACCCACTTTTGCCATGAGAGTCCACCATACCTGCCTATGGATTGAGTAAGATCCTTCAAGTAAGTTGTCATCGGTGCAAGCAATAAAAATTGCTCTCTAAATATGTATGACTTATTAGTGCAGAGAAAATAAACTTTGTACGAACTTGTTGTGGAAGTAATAAAAGCGACGGACTGCATAATAAAGGTCCACATACAAGGGGCAATATATGAAGTTCTTTTGCATTAAGATTTCATGCATCAACCCTAAACGCACATGACAACCTCTGCTTCCCTCTGCGAAGGGCCTATCTTTTACTTTATGTTTTACTTTAATGCTTGAGTCAAGGTGATCCTCACCTTTCCCTTTTCCATTTTATCCTTTGGCAAGCTCCTCGTGTTTGAAAGATCATGATGCATATATCCAATTGGATGTAAGTTGGCATAGGCTATTATTGTTGACATCACCTAAAGGTGAATATGTTGGGAGGCAACACAATAAACCCCTATCTTTCTCAGTGTCCGGCTGAAACTCTATAACCCCAAGTATTGTGTGAGTGTTAACAATTATAGGGGACTATGAGACAGTTGAGTATGTGAGCTTGCTGAAAAGCTCTATTATTGACTCTTTCTGATGTTACGATAAATTGCAATTGCTTCAATAACTGAGGTTATAGTTTGTTAGTTCCCAATGAAGTTTTTGAACCATACTTGACATTGTGAATTGCTTATTACTTGAACATAGGAAATCATATGACAAAATCCATATATGTTGCTGTTATTAGAATGATCATGATGCCCTCATGTCCGTATTTTATTTTTATCGACACCTCTATCTCTAAACATGTGGATATATTTTTTGATTTCGGCTTCCGCTTGAGGACAAGCAAGGTCTAAGCTTGGGGGAGTTGATACGTCCATTTTGCATCATGCTTTTGGGCTATTATTACACATTATATCTCAATACTTATGGCTATTCTCTCTTATTTTACAAGGTTTACCATGAAGAGGGGGATGCCAACAGCTGGAATTCTGGCTGGAAAAGGAGCAAACGTTGGAAACCTATTCTGCACAACTCCAAAAGACCTGACACTCCACGAAACAACTTTTTAGATTTAATAAGAATTTTTGGACAAAAGAAATAGGCCAGGGGGGCCACACCCTGTCTAGGAGACAGGGGGCAGCCCCCTAGGGCATGGCCCCCTATCTCCTGGGCCCCCTGGTGGGCTTCCGGCGTCCATCTTCTGCTATATGAAGGATTTTCCCCTGGAAAAAATCGTGGGTAAGCTTACGGGACGAAACTCCGCCGCCACAAGGCGGAACCTTGGTGGAATCAATCTAGGGCTCTGGCGGAGCTGTTCTGCCGGGGACACTTCCCTCCGGGAGGGGGAAATCATCACCAACGATCCTCTCATCGAGAGGGGGTCAATCTCCATCAGCATCTTCACCAGCACCATCTCATCTCAAAAGCCTAGTTCATCTCTTGTTTCCAATCTTTTATCAAAACCACAAATTGGTACCTGTGGGTTGCTAGTAGTGTTGATTACTCCTTGTAGTTGATGCTATTTGCTTTTACTTGGTGGAAGATCATATGTTCAGATCCTTTATGCATATTATTACTCCTCTGATTATGAACATGAATATGCTTTGTGAGTAGTTACGTTTGTTCCTAAGGACATGGGTGAAGTCTTGCTATAAGTAGTCATGTGAATTTGGTATTCGTTCGATATTTTGATGAGATGTAAGTTGTCTCTCCTCTAGTGGTGTTATGTGAACGTCGACTACATGACACTTCACCATTATTTGGGCCTAGAGGAAGGCATAGGGAAGTAATAAGTACATGATGGGTTGCTAGAGTGACAGAAGCTTAAACCCTAGTTTATGTGTTGCTTCATTAGGGGTTGATATGGACCCATATGTTTAATGTTGTGGTTAGGGTCCTTCCCACATGAGGCAGAAACCGTCGGGGATAGGCCCTCCGGCCAAACACATGAGGTAAAATGAGCTCATGTGTGATTGGGCGAGGCATGGAAGCCCAATCGTTTTCGTTCATATGTACATCCCACACAGTGAATCCCAGAAAACATGTTTCTGTTCGTATGTATATCGGACACCGTTTTTTGTGTGGAAATGTTTGTGCAAGGTGGCCTAACCCAAACAATTCTCTACCGGAAACCGTGTGTGATTGTTAGTTGATCCAACATGCCTAATTTCTAGAAACCGTATGGGTTGTTTGAGTTCATCGCCCATGGTGTTGTCCGAGTAACCGTCTGCAATATAAAACCCCAATAAGCAGGGTAATTAGCCTATTATTGATACACCATGTAGTAATCAAATTGACATTTCTTATAAAACACACTAGATATTTCATATTCGTATAACGGCAACCAGGATTTCATAGTCGAATTAAATCAGATAGCTTGAGCACCCAATTACACCATAGAGGGATATAGCTAGCTACGTCATTACACAACAACACCAAGTTTCACATGCCAAATCGATAACCTTTGGAAAAGTAGCATCATACACGGTAAATAGACAAAGAATCTTATCTGGGAAACTGCAAAAGCGGAAGGTGAATATTGAGCCTTCAGTGATGTTGAATGTCCTTGCAACTTTAGGCCAGTGGCTATGGATAATTGCCCGCCAGACCTTCGTTCTCTTCAGGAAGACTTCAATATTGTACCATGGGTGTTGAATGAATACCTTCCTTGCCTCTTGATCATGCAGGTGGTTTGAGAGGTAATCATCGGTTAACTGCTTTGAAAAGTACTAAAAACAAAGATATGCATAAATCGCTGTTATAAATTTTGAAATGGCGCTAGGGGTAAAAACAAGGTAAAAGAGTTAGTACCATCCTATAGTTGACTGATGTCTTTTTCATTGTGCAAACAAAGATCTTGTTGTTATTCGTTGCAAGTTTCCTTATCCTAACAATCTTTCTGAGTTTCTTGACTTGACTGATATTCATGGAAATCCCATTTCCCCATATGCAAAATGGGTCGAACAATGGGTCTAAGCCTCTGACAGCAGGACCTACGTGTGCAAGACCAAATTGTAAGAAACCTCAATATTAGAATGATTCTTGCAACTGCACAATAATGTGCTATTAGCGAAAGGACCATGCATGAGCAAACCTAGATGGTAAACCGCATTGTCTCCCACTGTTTCCCTGCAACACATATAAGGAAGATCTTGATCAGGTTAACTAAGGGTTGCCATACTATCAGTAGAATATGCATTGAGTAATTCAATTTATTTCTCACATGCATAACAATACAAAATTGTACTCACAACAAATGAAAATAAAATTGCATAATTGAACCAAATAGTTAACTGGACAGTAGACCAAATGAACCACAACAGTTAACTAAGCACGACATTGCAGAATAGAACATATACTAGAAGATAAGACAATTAAGGAAACCAAGAATGCTTGAGAACAGTACTACAAAATGTATCAATTGTTGGTCCAACTATTAACTAAACATTACATTTCAGAATATCAGTGTAACATCCCAAATTTTTCAATTTGGAATGTTTTACAGTTAATAGCTAAGCAACTATGCATTTTGTTTGAATTGAGTAACATTTGGAAATTTCAGAGGCATTTGAGTTGTATTTGAATTTGGATTCAAATTGGCATTTGAATTTCATTTCAAAAAAATCCCTGACAAATACTTGTTCAAAAGTATAAGAGGAGCTAACTTGACACTCCAAAAAGCTTAGAAGAAAATAGTGCCAAAAGTTTGAATTCAAATTTGGATTTATTTTGAATTTTCAAAAAAAATTATAAAGTTTTTGTTGCACCTCTGAAAAATAGTTCATGTTATAGGTTTTATTTTTCTGAATTTTTTGATATATATATATATCCTATATAAAAGTATTTTTATTTTCTCTATATCTATTTATTTTCCCTTTGTTAAAAAAACCTCAGCGAGCTGGCTAGGCCAACCGGCCCAGCTAGCATCCGAGCAGGCCGCGACCCCCACGCTCGATCCCCTTGCTCGAGCCTCTCTCTCCCTCACGTAACCCACTCTCTCGCATTTTTTCTATCTTTCTTTTTTCCCCTCTGACCGCTGGACCCCACAACATCATCTCCTTCATCCCGATACTCCCGTGCTCGTATCTCGTTTTGTTCGACACCGGCCGCATTCGCACCTCTCTCAAAACCCAAGCTCGACTCAACCCCTAGCCCAAGGAACACGTCATATAAGTACCCCTACCCGTCATCCCGCGATCCCCTTCAGAAACCCTCATAGAAACCTCCCACGCCCGCCATCATATCCGTTCCGATCTCGCCTTAGCCACCGCAGTTCACGCCGATTTCGTCACCAGTGAGCCTCGTTGAGACCTATCCCTTTTTCAACCCACTGCCCTCGCCGTTGCCCATCTATTTGACAAGGTCTCGTTTCTTCTTATCAACAGCAGCAACGACTCGGAGCTTTTCCGCCCGCCACCAGAGCTGTAGAGCACTAGAGCTCTGACACCTTCTGTCACTCCACCACGACGTCCCCGACCGCCCCGGACTCCACCCCGCGTGGCCCTCGCTTCGCTGCATCCGTTCAGCCACTCCGCCGACGCCCCGACCACCGGAATTGCCGCCCTGCTCGACACCGACTGCTGCTTCGTCGCCTCTGTACATCGTCAAGGTCACTGTAAGCCACCTCCCCTTCATCCGTTAGATCAACATCCAATGCTCCAGATTAGATGTACCAAGGGGTACAGTTTTCTTTATTAGATCGGTTTACTTCGGTTAAGTTACGTTTTAGTCTAGACTAGACAAATCGGTTTTCTCTTAGCGTTCGCACGCGCAGGTTTCTGTTAATTTCCGCCCGAGCACTGCTTAGCTACAGACCGCACCCCTCCTAGGCCTAGTAGTGTTTTCTGTTTTTTGGTTATTTTTTCGTTTCTGTTTGTAAAACAGAAAAGTTACAATCTTGAAAAATTTATATCTCTTAGGATACTTAGAGTTTTTGATTGATTCTTTTTGCTCTAGTTTGCAAATTTCCTAAAGTTTCTGTATAAAATAGTTTCGGTGATGTTTTAGTTTTTAAAATTGGTTTTATATGAGTTTCAGTCAGATTAGTATTTCTGCTATAAAATGGGCTAGGATTAATTTTTCCTAGTGATTCCTTTTGCCATTGCTTTGTTTTTGCCTTGCCTAGTAGTAGGATTAATTTGGATATTTATAGATTTTATTAAAATTAGTTTTACACGAAAACAACCCTATTTTAATTTATTTCACTTTGTGGCTGTTTTCTATTGTTTTAATTACTTTAAAATTTATTTCTGCCTCTATTGTATTTTATTTCAGATTATTTTCTGTAGTTATAGAGGGTGAAAATTTATTTACAGAGAAATAAAATGTTTTATTTCTTTTTCTTACTAGTTTTTTAAGCATAATTAGAGTTTTAATTTAGCTTTTAACGTGTTTCTTTTTGCACCAAGTTTTTATAATGTTTTCCTTTCTAGTTAGTTAACAAAACACTTGTTTTGGTTCTGTTAAAGAAAGTTTTAGTAGGATAAAACTATTTTTAGTTGTTTGCTTGAAGTAATGAAAACCTTGTTTTGAGTTCTCTGAGTTTTCTTTGGTTTTGGTTTGATTGCTTGTGTGTGATTTGCGTTAGCTTGTTGTTATGTTAATATAGTTGTATGCTTATGTGTTTATTGTTTGCTTCGAATAGAATTCCTGGAGTACGAAGGTTGCTATCACGAGTCACTAGCGTTCGAAGACCGTAAGCCAGGCAAGTCTTGATCATGAATTTTAATTCCTATGTTTTATTGCATTAGTAGTATTTCCTCCCCACCATGTATGAAGTAGGAGAAATTGAATAAGTCTTGAGTAGTACCATGTGGTAGGTTGACACAAAATCCCTTTGTTACCATTGCCCGGGACGATGTAGTTTACTTTGTTATGCTCGTAGACGGGGTTGGTTGAGCGATTAATAAGGGAGATGTGAGAGTCAAGATGATGACAACCCCATGAGTTCAAGCTCAAGATGGAGTTAAGATTCGCTACTGGGTGGAGGACGATTGATGTGCACCCTGGAGCAACCAGCAAATGGCCGGGATGCATGGAGAAGCGCCATGAAATCTTGCGGAAAGCCTCACCCAGCCACAAAGAGATGGATGGATACACCTTGGCCAGAAGCTTACATGTGCAGCCGCAAGCCATTATGGGCTTTGGCTTGGTCGACCCTAGGCCTGACTCTGGCTGGACGGTGCTATGAGATGTAGAAGAATGGTTGGATTGGATGGGCACCGGTAGTGGCCCAGAGGAACTCTACAGAAGACCCTGTTTCATTCATCCCATCTTCAAACACCAGGAAGTGCGAGGACATAAGGAGGGAGCGATTCTTGCGGGTAAAGTGCATAAGATTCCATAGAGTGAAAACCTAATCGATTAGCCGTTTCCCCGGTTACGGACAATTGAGCCTCTGGAATTGGAGTATTTCAGAAATCTCAACACCGAACATAATTAATTAATTGATGGGTTATTAATGATTCAGGAATGAGACATTGGTTGGCGGAACCATGTCAATAGCAACCAATATTTTGTAGTAATTGCAAGCAAGTCCTTTGTTGTAGGAAAAAATTGGCTTTTTCGCAAAAACTTAAACTTAGAGCCCCATGGCCAAATTGCATATAGTGTTAGTAATATTATTGTTGTTCTCTCTTCATGACTTGCCGACATATTCAAAATGTTGACCTACACGGTTGCTACGTCTCATGTTGAAGAGGAGTTTTCCGACCAGGAGTGATGCTATGATCTATGCTCGGTGATTGCCCTATGGAGTCGGATGGACTCGCTTATCGTCTATGCTTCGGCAACATTTAGTTTTTCTCATGAGTTGGCCATCGGCCGAATTTATTCTACTGTAATAAAGACTCTACATGAGAATCGTGTAATAAATCAGGTGTGATTGAACTTTGAATTTTTCATCAAAGTACTGTGTGTGCCAGCATGACCTTGGGATGGTACAGATACACAGAGACTTGGCCGATTTCTGGTCGGGTCGCTATAGAGATGGTACTCAGAGCACACACTGACCGTAGGATGTATCCCCTAGGATCGGAAAGCTATAGGAAGAAACTATTTTATTTTATGCCTTTATTATTCCATAATTCTCCCCTGTTCATTTCTGACTTCCCTCTGATTTCAACATTCTAGATGTCCGTCAAGTTCATCCCGGTTCTGCTCCCGGAGTTTTGATAGCCAGATGAGACAATTATTTTCGATAAGAAGCTGGTCCAGATCACCAAGGAATTGAAGATTGCTCTGCCTTCTATCACTAGGACCCCTATCATGGCACTTCCAGGAGACCGTCGCTATCGGATTAAGGTGCACATACGCGGGAGGACCTTCGGAAGCTTCTCGGTGCCCATTGACTTCAAGTTCAATGCTCCCACTTGGATCCTCGAGAGAGACATAGCAGTTCATAGTGAACTTGGACGCATCCCAGAGGAATACAGGGCGGAGCTCGTTGGATTAGACTACACCATGATTTCTCACAGGATTGTAGATGGAGAGATCATCCACACCATAGATGACGACTCCGTTCGCTCATATGTCCAAGACTTGGAGGCCCACATCAGGACTCTAGAGATTCAGTGCGTAGGAGCTTGAAGACACACTACTAAGGAAAACCTTATACACACAAACATACCAGTAGCGCGGGTCAAAAAGAAGCACTACTACAATTTACCACTAGCGCGCATCAACCAAATGCGCTGCAGCTAAGTTTGTAGCAGTAGCGCTTCTCACGGAAGAAGCGCTACAACTAAAATTCCCCTACTATTCTTGCCAGGCTACCAATAGTAGTAGCGAGCTTAGGCAAAGTGCGCTGCTGCTAAGATTGTTGTAGCAGCGTGTTTTACGCAGAAAGCGCTACTGCTAATGAAAGGAAAATAAAATGAAAACCATATATAAAAGTAAATTAAAATGAAAGAAACAGAAAAAGGGGAAGGAAAAATAGAAAATGTGAAGGAAAATAAATGAAAACTAAAAATAAAGGAGAAAGGCATAGAAGCAGCATGCTTTTAGGACATGCGCTATAGCTAACTTAGCAGTAGCACGTGTTGTCATCAAGTGCTATAGCTAAGTTAGCTATAGCTAATGTAGCAGTAGCGCTTTTCCTGGCACGCGCTACTGCTACTTTTGACTTAACCGTGTGCGGTTCTTCTTCCCAAAGGCCACTTCCCCCAAATCCAACTCGTCTGCTGTCACCGCCGTCATCGCCCTACATCGCCGTCGGCTGCCGCGTGCTCTCCCGTCGCCCTCCGCACGCCCTCAACACCATCCCAACCCCGACCTCGACGCTGCCCCCGACCCCGACGTCGAAGCCCCCCTACATCGCCGCCATCCACCGCGCGCCCGAGCCCCGACCCTGACCTCGACGCCGCTTGCCCCTCCCTCGGCCTCTCGCTAACTCCGTCGGCGCCTGAGGTGAGCACGCCCACACCTCCTCCTCCTCCCTACCTCTGCCTAGCTAGGGTTCCTAGGGTTCATCAAATTTTAGAGTTCATCTAATTAGTTAGGATTCATCAAATTAGATGCTAATTAGGGCAGTAGTTGTAGATGCTTAATTGTAAACTAGATGTTAATTAGGGCAGTAGTTGTAGATGCTTAATTAGTTTTTAGGACAAATTCTTAGGGTTCATCAATGGGTGCTTAGTTGAACTACTTTATTTTTAATAAGAACTAGTTGAATTAATAGAACTAGTTTTTTTAGTAAGAAAATTAATAGAACTAGTTGAACTAGTTTATTTTTAGTAAGAACTAGTTTATTTTTATTTATAGTAAGTGCTTAGTTGAATTAGTTGAATTAATACAACTATTTTATTTTTAGTATGAAAATTAATACAACTAGTTTACTTTTTAGTTAAAGCAATTATTCCCGTATTGACGTCGATGATGCCTATCCCGCATCCTCGTCGTCGACTCGGCGGAGGAGGCCTGCTTGATCAGAGGGGCCATGTCCGGGACTGGGCTTCGCCGGGCTGGTACTAGGATGTCCTACCTTCCGGGAGGCGCAGCTTGGTGAGGAGCCAGCCCGTCATTGACCAGAACCTTCTTTGGTGGCGGTCGCGTGGGCCAGTGATGGTGCGGAGGCTTGAGGACCCCGTGGAGGTGGTACGTCACCGTGTCAGCTAGGAGGACAAGCACGTCCGTCGCTACATGGTTGCGTTGGAGGGCAGGTTCTCCAATACCTGGCAGGTCCTTTAAGGATCTCACTGGAACTATGATCCTGTGATGGTTCCTTCTCTTTGGGTGTCCACTGCCCGGGCCGGTACCTGTCGTTTGCTAGGGTTTAGCTATATTAGTGAGGTTATATGTATGATACTATTTGAGATGTATTAGTGATAATATTCGATAATGTACGGATGCAAGAGATGATTTAGTTTTGCTTATTGAATTCATGCTAATTTGAATACTAATTTATTTTATGATTTAGTTTTGCTTATTCAATGCTCAAATTCGAGAACTACTCCTATTTTGAATACTCAAATTGGAGAGCACTATTTTCAATACTATTTTTTTTTGCAGCCAAATCTCCATGTCGTTGCCGCCGTCGTCCCTGTCACAGACCCCCTCCGACCTCGAGGTGAGACTAGCCAAATCTCCATGTCAATATGAGTCCTCTAAGATATTTTGAAATGTTTTTGTTCATATTTTGAAGCATTGAAATGCAATGGCCATCAAGTTTGAATGCAATGACCATCAAGTTTGAATGCAAATAGGATATGTTCTTGCCCAAGTGGCCATGTTTGCAGGTAACACCTCCGAATGGCCTATGTTTTGCCGGAGTGTTGATTAATTTCCATTCTGGAAAATTTGAGGCGCTCGATATGTCCTTTTTTTAGCAAAGGTCATGCCGGATTTTTCCGTGAATTTTGGCATGACTAGTGCTAGAATATGTAGGAAATATAGAGTGGCCTGGTTTTCTAGAAAGTTAATTAAATGGCATTTTAGGTTGACTTTAAGTCAATCGAGGCTCCATACATGACAATCAAAAAATGAGTGAGGGAGAAAGTCTGCACCATATATGAGAGTGGAATAAACCCGACTATTGTCGTGGGGGTCGTTTCTCCTTCTTCTCGTTGTGCTAGACCTTTGTTATGCACTAGGGGAAGGAGGAGTAATGACCATCACCGACAGTTAAATAATCACTGAGGGAGTGTGTCCACCATATATGAGAGAAGAAGAATGCCGATTGTTGTCGTGGGGGTCGCTTCTCCTTCGTTCCTGTGTGCTAGACATTTTGGTTTAATGCACTCGGGGACAAAGAGAGGAGCGACCATCACCAACGGTCAAATATATACACCACATGAGCTTAGAGTTTTCAAAAAAAGACTCGACGGACCGATAGTCAACCCATGCTGAATAATAATGATCTAATTTAGTTTTCATAGTACATATATTGAATTTTAGAAGTTTAATCTTTGAATTATGAACATAGGAAATGTCGTTGGACGAAAGTCTTGCAGAGTGCTCTTGGTGTGGCGACAACCGGGTTTTCTGCGACAGGCCTCACTTGATAGAAGGTCGGCGCTTCAGCATTAAGCTCTAGGAGACCTTCAATGTTGAAATGGTACACTACGACGCAAAGTGTTTTTTTTCATAATTAAGCTCGACTTCTACTACTTCAACGTGTAACTTTCGTCTTTTACAATTCGACTAGCTTATCCCATGCCATGCTAGACGCTATATCTTCGAGAGGATGGATTTTGAAGATCATGAAAGTAGGGAAACAAAGAAAATTCCCCTAAGGACCTATCATGGTATGGATTTTGAGGTAAATCTATACAATTCTGAGAGCGTATCCGATTTTGGTTGCCCGAATTGGGAAGCACTTTGCAAGATGTATGATTTTCATGAGGGTATGCTTGTCACCAGGGATCTTGGTGATCCTGACATCGCCAAAGACAATTTGGACATTTGGGTCGTCCTTGTTGATACGCTTCCAATTCTACCGCTATATGAGTTTCAAAAACATAGTTATTAAGTAATTTATATTGTTTATTTCAAAATAGTTGACAGTTTATTTCCATTGGTAGCTTGATACGTCTCCGTCGTATCTCTAATTTTTGATTGTTCAATGCCAATATTATTCAACTTTCATATATTTTTGGCAACTTTTTATATTATTTTTGGGACTAACATATTGAGTGCCCAGTGCTAGTTCATGTTTGTTGCATGTTTTATGTTTCGCAGAAAACCCATATAAAACAGAGTCCAAATGGGATAAAAATGGATGGAGAATATTTTTGGAATATTTGTGATATTAGGGAAGAAGAATCAACGCGAGACGGTGCCCGAGGGGGCCACGAGGCAGGGGCCCCCCAGGGGGGCAGGCGCGCCCTTGACACTCGTGGGCACCCCGTAAGGCGGTTGACACTCTTCTTTTGCCGCAAGAAAGCTAATTTTCGGGGAAAATCTGGGCGAAGGTTTCAATCCAATCGGAGTTTCGGATCTCCGGATATATAAGAAACCGTGAAAGGGCAGAATCAGAGAACACAGAAATAGAGAGAGACAGAGAGACAGATCCAATCTCGGAGGGGCTCTCGCCCCTCCCAAGCCATGGAGACCATGGACCAGAGGAGAAACCCTTCTCCCATCTAGGGAGAAGGTCAAGGAAGAAGAAGAAGAAGGGGGCTCTCTCCCCCTTGCTTCCGATGGCGCCAGAACGTTGTAGGGGGCCATCATCATCATCGCGATCTACACCAACACCTCCATCATCTTGACCAACATCTCCATCACCTTCCCCCATATATATTCAGCGGTCCACTCTCCCGCAGCCCGCTGTACCCTCTACTTGAACATGGTGCTTTATGCTTCATATTAATATCCAATGATGTGTTGCCATCCTATGATGTCTGAGTAGATTTTCGTTGTCCTATCAATGATTGGTGAATTTCTATGATTGGTTTAATTTGCTTGTGATTATGTTGCTGTCCTATTGTGCCCTCTGCATCGCGCAAGCATGAGGGATTCCCGTTGTAGGATGTTGCAATACGTTCATGATTCCCTTATAGTGCGTTGCTTGAGTGACAGAAGCATAAACCCGAGTAAGGGAGTTGTGGCATATGGGATAAAGGGGACTTGATGCTTTAATGCTATGGTTGGGTTTTACCTTAATGATCTTTAGTAGTTGTGGATGCTTGCTAGAGTTCCAATCATAAGTGCATATGATCCAAGAAGAGAAAGTATGTTAGCTTATGCCTCTCCCACATAAAACTTGCTATCGGTCTAGTAAAGTAGTCAATTGCTTAGGGACAATTTCACAACTCCTACCACCAATTTTCCACACTCGCTATATTTACTTTATTGCTTCTTTATCTAAACAGCCCCTAGTTTATATTTACTTGCTCTTTATTATCTTGCAAACCTATCCAACAACACCTACAAAGTACTTCTAGTTTAATACTTGTTTTAGGTAAAGCGAACGTTAAGCATGCGTAGAGTTGTATCGGTGGTTCATAGAACTTGAGGGAATATTTTTTCTACCTTTAGCTCCTCGTTGGGTTCGACACTCTTACTTATCGAAAGAGGCTACAATTGATCCCCTATACTTGTGGGTTATCAAGACCTTTTTCTGGCGCCGTTGCCGGGGAGTCATAGCGTGGGGTGAATATTCTCGTGTGTGCTTGTTTGCTTTATCACTAAGTAGATTTTATTTGCTGTTCTAAGTTGTTGTCTATCTTTAGTTATGGATATGGAACACGAAATACCAAAAAAGGTGTACTTGCTACTCATAGAGATGGGGAACCTCCTAAAACCCTCGATGTTGGTTATGTGAAAAATATTATGTACTACTTTAATAATCGTGAGAAAACCCCATTCAATTATGTAATGGAGGCACGTTGGATTAACGTGAATACTTTAGGGATTATCGCTTGACTCAAAAAGGGAAATTATTATGGGATCAAATTCATATGTTGCATTGGTATGCTCGGGAACTATGCTTGAGATATGATTATACTTGTTGCTCTAGGATGAAGGATCCACACCTTCCCTTTCATGCAAATTCTATGATGATAAAACCTTGGCTTCTTATGCTAATGGTATCTATGATTACTATGATGTGGAACAAATAGAAGAATTCATTGCTTTTATGGGTGCTTATGAAATTGAATCTTTGTTTAAAGAGTGTGAAAATGTTGATGATGCTATTTACAGACCTGAAAATGTTGCTATACTTAAATATTGTTATGAGAATTATGAATACAATTCCGATATTGATGCATTTATTGAGAAAGTTTCCGCTGTCCAACAAGAGACTGATATTTTGCAGGAGTCTATGGAAGAAGAAATTGATGAAACTGTGAGCTCATTAGATGAAAAATATGATGAGGAGAGCGAAGAACAAAAGGAGGAAGAGCATAGTAGCTACCCATGCCCACCTTCTAATGAGAGTAACTCTTCAACTCATACATTGTTTAATTTCCCTTCGTGCATACCGAATGATGATTGCTATGATAATTGCTATGATCCCTTTAATTCGTTTGAAATATCCCTTTTTGATGATGCTTGCTATGCTCATGGCCATGATGCCAATATGAATTATGCTTATGGAGATTAACTTGCTATAGTTACTTATGTTAAACATGAAATTGTTGCTATTGCACCCACGCATGATAGTCCTATTATCTTTTTGAATTCTCCAAACTACACTATATCGGAGAAGTTTGTGCTTATTAAGGATTATATTGATGGGTTTCCTTTTACCATTGCACATGATAATTTTGATAGATATAATATGCATGTGCTTGCTGCTCCTACTTGCAATTATTATGAGAGAGGAACTATATCTCCACCTCTCTATGTTTCCAATATGATAAAATTGCAAGAGACTGCTTATACTATGCATTGGCCTTTACTATGTGTGCATGAATTGTTCTTTTATGACATGCTGATGCATAGGAAGAGAGATAGACATTGTTATTGAATGATATATGTTACTTTGTGCTCACTACTAAATTACAAATCATTGTTAATTAAAATTGTCTTTGATATACCTTGGGATCCGGGTGGATCCATTACTTGAGCACTTTATGCCTAGCTTAATGGCTTTAAAGAAAACGCTACTAGGGAGACAACCCGGAAGTTTTAGAGATCATTTATTTCTGTTGAGTGCTTTCATAAATTTAAAAAAAATAACGAGGGGAACCCAAAACTTTTCAAAAAGGAAAGTGAAAGTGAGAGAGACAAGCATTGTTGAAGTGGGGGAGCTCCTTGAACTTTGTTCACGCTTACAGAAACTTTGTGAATCTTAATTACAGAAAATTTTCATCAAAAATAATTATCCCCTTGTACCATTCCATTGTATTATAAAAATAATGTGCTAAGGTTTGCCTTTAGGATGTTTACAATGCTTGTTGGTTTGTACGATGCAGGCCAGAAACTTTGGCTGTAGTGCGTGATTTTACATTTTTTACTGGAATGTCAAACTGTTCTGAAAATTTTTGCACTGTCTTTCTGTACAAATTGTTTATTATTCCTAATTTTGGTAGAATTTTTGGTTTATTATATTAATTGATCTTATCGAGTTTTTTGTTGAAGTTTTGTGTGGATGAAGTGTTTGATCGAGAAGGTCTCGATATGAGGAAAAGGAGGAGAGGCAAGAGCTCAAGATTGGGGATACCCAAGGAACCCCAAGTAAATATTCAAGGAGACTCAAGCGTCTAAGCTTGGGGATGCCCCGGAAGGCATCCCCTCTTTCTTCAACAAGTATCGGTATGTTTTCAGATTAGTTTCGTTCATGCGATATGTGCAAGTCTTGGAGCGTCTTTTGCATTTAGTTTTCTCTTTTGTTTTATGTACCATGTTGGTATGAGATAGTCCTTGGTTGATTTATAGAATGCTCATTGCACTTCACTTATATCTTTTGAGTATGGCTTTATAGAATGCTTCATGTACTTCACTTATATCATTTGAAGTTTGGATTGCATGTTTCTCTTCACCTAGAAAACCGCCATTTGTAGAATGCTCTTTTGCTTCACTTATATTTGTTAGAGCGTGGGCATATCTTTTGTAGAAAGAATTAAACTCTCTTGCTTCACTTATACCTATTTAGAGAGATGACAGGAATTGGTCATTCACATGGTTAGTCATAAAATCCTACATAAAATTTGTAGATCATTGAATATGGTATGTTTGCTTCCTTGCAATAGTTTTGCGATATAGAGATGATAATATCTGGGAGGTTCTAGTAGATGGTTGTGTTCATTAAAGATATTGGTGTTAAGGTTTGTGATTCCCAAAGCATGCACGTATGGTCTTGCTACGTCTTGAGCTTGCGTTGGTTTTCCTTGAAGAGGAAAGGGTGATGCAGCAATAGTAGCGTAAGTATTTCCCTCAGTTTTTGGGAACCAATGTATCAATCCAGTAGGAGGCTCCTCAAAAGTCCCACACACCTACACAAACAAACAAAGAACTCGCAACCAACGCAATAAATGGGTTGTCAATCCCTTCATGGCCACTTGCAAAAGTGAGATATGATAGAGATAGTATGATAAGATAAATATATTTTTGGTATTTCATAATATAGATGCAAAAAGTAAATATGCAAATAAAAGTAGATTGAAAGAAAATATGATAAAAGATAGACCCGGGGGCCATAGGTTTCACTAGAGGCTTCTCTCAAGATAGCATAAGTATTACGGTGGGTGAACAAATTACTGTCGAGCAATTGATAGAAAAGAGAATAATTATGAGATTATCTAGGCATGATCATGTATATAGGCATCACGTTCGCAACAAGTAGATCGACTCCTGCCTGCATCTACTACTATTACTCCACACATCGACCGACTCCTGCCTGCATCTGGAGTATTAAGTTCATAAAGAACAGAGTAACGCATTAAGCAAGATGACATGATGTAGAGGGATAAACTCATGCAATATGATATAAACCCCATCTTTTATCCTCGATGGCAACAATACAATACGTGCCTTGCAACCCTTTCTGTCACTTGGTAAGGACACCGCATGATTGAACCCAAAGCTAAGCACTTCTCCCATGGCAAGAAAGATCAATCTAGTAGGCCAAACCAAACTGATAATTCGAAGAGACTTGCAAAGATAACTCAATCATACATAAAAGAATTCAGAGGAGATGCAAATACTTCTCATAGATAAACTTGATCATAAACCCACAATTCATCGGATCTCGACAAACACACCGCAAAAAGAGTTTACATCGAATAGATCTCCACAAGAGAGGGGGAGAACATTGTATTGAGATCCAAAAAGAGAGAAGAAGCCATCTAGCTAATAACTATGGAACCGAAGGTATGTGGTAAGCTACTCACAACTCATCGGAGGGGCTATGGTGTTGATGTAGAAGCCCTCCGTGATCAATTCCCCCTCTGGTGAAGCCTCCAAGTTGGGATCTCGCGGATATAGAAGGTTACGGTGGTGGAAATTGTGTTTCGTTGGCTCCCTGGATGTTTTCAGGGTACGTAGGCTTATATAGGAGGAAGAAGTACGTTGATGGCCGCCCGAGGGGTCCACGAGACAGGGGGGCGCACCCTATAGGGTGGGCGCGCCCTCCCCTCTCGTGGCCGCCTCGGCTGCTTCTTGACTTGCACTCCAAGTCCTCTGGATCATGTTCGTTCCAAAAATCATGCTCCCGAAGGTTTCATTCTGTTTGGACTCCATTTGATATTCCTTTTCTTCGAAATACTAAAATAGGCAAAAAAACAGCAATACGGGCCGAGCCTCCGGTTAGTAGGTTAGTCCCAAAAATGATATAAATGTGTAAAATAAAGCCCATAAACATCCAAAACAGTAATATACTAGCATGGAACAATCAAAAATTATAGATACGTTGGAGACGTATCAGGTCTCCTAACTATGTAACCAAATTGGCGCACACTGTATTTTGATTGTTTATCTTTGCGTGAAGGTCGGGGGCGCACGATGGTTAACTCCTACCAACCTCCCCCTAGGAGCATGCGTACTAGTACTTTGCTTCGAGGGCTAATAAACTTTCGCAATAAGTATATGAGTTCTTTATGACTAATGTGAGTCCATGGATTATACGCACTCTCACCCTTCCATCATTGCTAGCCTCTTCGGTACCGTGTATTGCCCTTTCTCACCTCGAGAGTTGGTGCAAACTTCGCCGGTGCATCCAAACCCCGTGATACGATACACTCTATCACACATAATCCTCCTTATATCTTCCTCAAAATAGCCACCATACCTACCTATTATGGCATTTCCATAGCCATTCCGAGATATATTGCCATGCAACTTCCATCATCATCATATACATGACTTGAGCATTCATTGTCATATTGCCTTGCATGATCGTAAGATAGCTAGCATGATGTTTTCAAGGCTTGTCTGTTTTTTGATGTCATTCCTACGCTAGATCATTGCACATCCGGGTACACCGCCGGAGGCATTCATATAGAGTCATACCTTTGTTCTAACATCGAGCTGTAATATTGAGTTGTAAGTAAATAAAAGTGTGATGATCATCATTATTAGAGCATTGCCCCAGTGAGGAAAGGATAATGGAGACTATGATTCCCCCACAAGTCGGGATGAGACTCCGGACTTTGTGAAATATAAAAGAGGCCAAAGAAGCCCAAATAAAAAAAGAGGCCAAAGAAGCCCACCAAAAAAAGAGAAAATAAAAAAATGGGAGAAAAAGAGAGAAGGGGCAATGCTACTATCCTTTTACCATACTTGTGCTTCAAAATAGCACCATGTTCTTCATACAGAGAGTCTCTTTAGTTATCACTTTCATATACTAGTGGGAATTTTCATTATAGAACTTGGCTTGTATATTCCGATGATGGGCTTCCTCAAATGCCCGAGGTCTTCATGAGCAAGCAAGTTGGATGCACACCCACTTAGTTTTCAGTTTGATCTTTCATACACTTATAGCTCTTAGTGCCTCCGTTGCATGGCAATCCGTACTCCTTGCATTGACATCAATTGATGGGCATGTCCATAGCCCATTGATTAGCCGCGTCGATGTGGGACTTTCTCCCTTTTTGTCTTCTCCACACAACCTCCACCATCATACTCTATTCCACCTATAGTGCTATATCCATGGCTTGTGCACATGTATTGCGTGAAGGATGAAAAGGCTGAAGCGCGTTAAAAAGTATGAACCAATTGCTTGGCTGACACCGGGATGAGCGTGAGGGGTACCTTGTATTAAGAAAAGGGAGCATACAAGACTATATGATTTTGTAGGGATAGTGTTCTTTAGCATTGATATTTTGTAAGACATGATTGCTTGTTGGGATGCCTGAAGTATTATTGTTTTTATGTCAAATGATAGACTATTGCTTTGAATCACTCGTGTCTTAATATTCATGCCTTGATTAGATTATATGATCAAGATTATGCTAGGTAGCATTCCACATCGAAAATTGTCTTTTTTATCATTTACCTACTCGAGGACGAGCAGGAATTAAGCTTGGGGATGCTGATACGTCTCCGTCGTATCTATAATTTTTGATTGTTCCATGCCAATATTATTCAACTTTCATATACTTTTGGCAAATTTTTATATTATTTTTGGGACTAACATATTGATCAGTGCCCAGTGCCAGTTCCTGTTTGTTGCATGTTTTATGTTTCGCAGAAAACCTATATCAAACGGAGCCCAAAGGGGATAAAAACGGACGAAGAATATTTTTGGAATATTTGTGATATTAGGGAAGAAGAATCAATGCGAGACGGTGCCCGAGGGGGCCACGAGGCAGGGGTGCGCCCCAGGGGCATGCGCGCCCCTGACACTCGTGGGCACCCCGTCAGGAGGTTAACGCTCTTCTTTTGCCGCAAGAAAGCTAATTTTCGGAGAAAAATTTGGGCTAAGGTTTCAATCCAATCGAAGTTATGGATCTCCGAATATATAAGAAACGATGAAAGGGCAGAATCAGAGAACGCAGAAATAGAGAGAGACAGAGAGACATGTCCAATCTCGGAGGGGCTCTCGCCCCTCCCAAGCCATGGAGACCATGGACCAGAGGGGAAACCCTTCTCCCATCTAGGGAGAAGGTCAAGGAAGAATAAGAAGAAGGGTGGGCTCTCTCCCCCTTGCTTCCGGTGGCGTCGGAACGCTGCCGGGGGCCATCATCATCACCGCGATCTACACCAACACCTCCATCATCTTCACCAACATCTCCATCACCTTCCCCCATCTTTATTCAGCGGTCCACTCTCCCGCAACCTGCTGTACCCTCTACTTGAACATGGTGCTTTATGCTTCATATTATTATCCAATGATGTGTTGCCATCCTATGATGTCTGAGTAGATTTTCGTTGTCCTACCGGTGATTGATGAATTGCTATGATTGGTTTAATTTGCTTGTGGTTTGATACGTCTCCGTCGTATCTACTTTTCCAAACACTTTTGCCCTTGTTTTGGACTCTAACTTGTATGATTTGAATGGAACTAACCTGGACTGACGCTGTTTTCAATAGAATTGCCATGGTGTTGTTTTATGTGCAGAAAACAAAAGTTCTCGGAATGACCTGAAACTCCACGGAATATCTTAGAATAAATAATAAAAAAATCCTTGCCAAATATGAAGACCAGGGGGCCCACACCTTGTCCACGAGGGTGGGGGGTGCGCCCCTCCCCCCTGGGCGTGCCCCCCTACCTTGTGGGCCCCCTGGTGGCCCTCCGACGCCAACTCCAACTCCATATATTGGCTTTCAGGGAGAAAAAATCAGAGAGAAGAAATCATCACGTTTTACGATAAGGTGCCGCCGCCAAGCCCTAATCTCTCTCGGGAGGGCTGATCTGGAGTCCATTCGGGGCTCCGAAGAGGGGATTCGTCGCCGTCGTCATCATCAACCATCCTCCATCACCAATTTCATGATGCTCACCGCCGTGCGTGAGTAATTCCATCGTAGGCTTGCTGGACGGTGATGGGTTGGATGAGATTTATCATGTAATCGAGTTAGTTTTGTTAGGGTTTGATCCCTAGTATCCATTATGTTCTGAGATTGATGTTGCTATGACTTTGCTATGCTTAATGCTTGTCACTAGGGCCCGAGTGCCATTATTTCAGATCTGAACCTATTATGTTTTCATGAATATATGTGTGTTCTAGATCCTATCTTGCAAGTCTATAGTCACCTACTATGTGTTATGATCCGGCAACCCTGAAGTGACAATAATCGGGACCACTCCCAGTGATGAACATAGTTTGAGGAGTTCATGTATTCACTATGTGCTAATGCTTTGTTCCGGTTCTCTATTAAAAGGAGGCCCTAATATCCCTTAGTTTCCAATAGGACCCCGCTGCCACGGGAGGGTATTACAAAAGATGTCATGCAAGATCTTTTCCATAAGCACGTATGACTATATACGAAATACATGCCTACATTACATTGATGAACTGGAGCTAGTTCTGTGTCACCCTATGTTGTAACTGTTACATGACGAACCACATCCGGCATAATTATCCATCGCTAATCTGGTGCCTATGAGTTTTCCATATACTGGTTCTCGCTTATTTAATTTTCCGTTGCTACTGCTACAATCACTACAAAATACCAAAAACATTACTTTTGCTGTCTTTACTTTTGTTACCGTTACCACCACTATCATATTACTTTGCTACTAAACACTTTACTGCAGATATTAAGTTTTCAGGTGTGGTTGAATTGACAACTCAGCTGCTAATACTTGAGAATATTCTTTGGCTCCCCTTGTGTCGAATCAACAAATTTGGGTTGAATACTCTACCCTCGAAAACTGTTGCGATCCCCTGTACTTGTGGGTTATCAAGACCTTTTTCTGGCGCCGTTGCCGAGGAGCATAGCTCTATTCTTTGAGTCACTTGGGATTTATATCTGCTGGACACTATGAAGAACTTGAAAGACGCTAAGACAAAAATTTATCCCTCAACTACGAGGGGAGGTAAGGAACTGCCATCTAGCTCTGCACTAGATTCTCTTTCTGTTATGAGTAAGTTTGTGACACCTAATCCGACTACTGCTATTAATTATGATATGTCGCATGTTATTGATGATGCCACTTCTGCTATCCATGATACTTATGATGAAACTACTTCTATGCTTGATACTACTGTGCCACTTGGTGAATTACTTGATGAGCAAATTGCTAGGTCTAGAGAAAGAGACATTATTGAACCTGAACACAATGATGTTAGTGATGATGAACCTATTCCTGCTAATCCTGAGGGTTATCTTTTTAATGTTGAATCTTTTGAAGCTGTTCTTGCTTGCCAGGATAGTCTTGAACATAAGAGGTTGCTAGTTAAGTGGAGCAAAGAATCTTTTAGAGATAGGATGAGACCCGACCCTACTTTTGCTACTTCACCTATCTGTGTTCCCGATCAGGATTATTATGATTTTTCTGTTGATCCAGATATAATTACTTTGGTTGAATCTGATCCTTTTTATGGCTATGAATCTGAAACTATTGTGTCACATCTTCGTAAGTTAGATGATATAGCTGCCCTGTTTACTAATAATGAGAGATCGCGCTACCTTTATTTACTCAAAATATTTCCGTTCTCATTAAAGGGTGATGCTAAGATATGGTTTAATTCTCTTGATCCTGGTTGTGTGCAAAGTCCCCAAGATATGGTTTATTACTTCTCTGCTAAATATTTCCCTGCTCATAAGAAACAAGCTGCTTTGAGGGAAATATACAATTTTGTGCAAATTGAAGAAGAGAGCCTCCCACAAGCTTGGGGGAGGCTTCTCAAGTTACTTAGTGCTTTCCCTGATCATCCTCTTAAGAAACCTGAAGTACTCGATATCTTTTATAATGGACTAACCGATGCTTCCAAAGATTACCTGGATAGTTGTGCTGGTTCTCTTTTCAGGGAAAGAACACCAGATGAAGCTGAAATTCTATTGAATAATATGTTGACAAATGAAAATAATTGGGCACCTCCTGAGCCAACTCCTGAGCCAGCCCCAGAGCCAATTACTGAGCCTATCCCTGAACCAACTCCGAAGAAGAGGTGTGTTCTATTTCTCAGTCCGGAAGATATGCAAGAGGCAAAGAAATCTATGAAAGAAAAAGGTATTAAAGCTAAAGATGTTAAGAATTTACCTCCTATTGAAGAAATACATGGTCTTAATTACCGCCTGTTGAAGAAGTGTATGATCTCAATTACTTATTTACTGAAGAACCTCCCGATATCCCAACACAGGTAGTAAAGGTAAATGCTCTCTATAGATATGATAAAGCTGAAGTCCCTCCTACTAAAATTGCTAGTCAGTGCTTGGATGAGTTTGATAACTTTATGTTTAAGCAAGATGACTTCAATGCTTATTTTGGTAGACAATTAAAACAAGATGCCTATATGATTAAACGCTTGGGTGATTATATGGCTGATATTAGAGGTGAACTTAAACTTGTTAGCAAGCATGCTTCTATGGTTACCACTCAAGTAGAAAAAGTACTTAAAGCTCAGAAAGAAGTGCTTGATGAAATGAATAGTGAGAAAAATGATTATGCTATTAGAGTGGCTACTAGAACCGGAAGAATGACTCAGGAACCTTTGTATCCTGAAGGCCACCCTAAGAGAATCGAGCAAGATTATCAGAGAAATGATATTGATGTACCTAGTTCTTCTAAAAAGAAGAAAAAGAAAAATGATAGAACTATGCAAACTTCTAGTGAACCTGTTGCTGAACCACCTGATAATCCAAATGATATCTCTATGTCTGATGCTGAAACACAATCAGGTGATGACCATGAACCTAGTGATAATGTTCATGTTGATGCTCAACCTAGTAACGATAATGATGTAGAAGTTGAACCTGTTGTTGATCTTGATAACCCACAATCAAAGAATCAACGTTATGATAAAAGAGATTTTGTTGCTAGGAAGCATGGTAAAGAAAGGGAACCATGGGTTCAAAAACCCATGCCTTTTCCCCCGAAACCATCCAAGAAAAAGGATGATGAGGATTTTGAGCGCTTTGCTGAAATGATTAGACCTATCTTTTTGCGTATGCGATTAACTGATGTGCTCAAAACAAATCCTTATGCTAAGTATATGAAGGATATCATTACTAATAAAAGAAAGATATGGAAGCTGAAATTTCCACCATGCTTGCTAATTATACTTTTAAGGGTGGAATACCAAAGAAACTTGGAGATCCCGGAGTACCTACTATACCATGCTCCATTAAAAGAAATTATGTTAAAACTGCTTTATGTGATCTTGGAGCCGGTGTTAGTGTTATGCCTCTCTCTTTATATCGTATACTTGACTTGAATAAGTTGACACCTATTGAAATATCTTTGCAAATGGCTGATAAATCAACTGCTATACCTGTCGGTATTTGTGAGGATGTGCCTGTTGTGGTTGCAAATGTTACTATTTTAACGGACTTTGTTATTCTTGATATTCCCGAGGATGATAGTATGTTATTATTCTTGGAAGACCTTCCCTTAATACTGCAGGGGCTGTTATTGATTGCAACAAAGGCAATGTCACTTTTCATGTTAATGGCAATGAGCACACGGTACACTTTCCGAGGAAACAACCTCAAGTTTATAGTATCAACTCTATTGGAAAAGTTCGATCGATTATATTTGGAGGTTTTGAATTTCCTCTCCCTACAGTCAAGAAAAAGTATGATATTCTTATTGTTGGGGATTTTCATATCCCCGTTGAGGTAACTTAGTGTTATTCAAAATTTCTCCGGTTCCATGTTAATCAGAATGAGTTTGTTAACAAGACTTGATCAACCTTGTTAGTGGATTCTTTTTGATGAGCATGAGACGGATGAAACTAGAAGCACAACCTTCTGTACCCTCTTTATATTCTCTGTTACTTAGTAGAAATAAAGTAAAATAGTATTTTTCTGCCTGCTTCCTGACTTATCCGTGCAATATGAAAATATCCCGAAAATAGAAGTCCTCAGAATGCCATGCCAATTTAATATTATTTTTTCGGGAATATTTGAGAATTTACTGTGCAAAAATTACCACGGGGGAAGCTGCCACCTGGTCACGAGGGTGGAGGGCGGGCCCTACCCCCCTGGGAGCGCCCCCCTGCCTCGTGGGCCCATGGTGGCCCTCCTCCACTTATTCATGCACCCATCTTCTTCCTCTACCTCACACAAACACGAAAAACCAAATCAAGCACGAGTTCCAGCCCCCGTTGTTGTGATTTTCGATCTCCTTGCTCAAAGCACGTCTCGCAAAACTGCTTGGGGAGATTGTTCCTTGGTATGTGACTCCTCCATTGGTCCAATTAGTTTTTGTTCTAGTGCTTTATTCATTGCAAATTTGTGCTGCATAGGTGACCATGTTCTTGAGCTTGCATGTCAAATTTATATTGTTCCAAGTAGTTCTAGTGCTTTATATAGGCCCTAGGCACTTGTGGGAGTTGTTGCTATCAATTTTATTCAAGTTGGTTCACTTATATTTGAATTTACAAAAATTTCAGAATTTTTCAGAGAAAGCAATATGTTGAGGAGGATGTTCCAAGGTGGTTCTTCAAGGAAGCAAGGTCCCAGACTTGCAATGCGTGATGGTGATGAGGAACCACCAAGAGACGCTCTCGTGAGGCCCTGGGAATGTCCTTCGGAAAATTTTATGAATCAAGTGGGAATTAAAGAAGAATTCTACGCATATTTACGTAATGCTGGTCTTGAGGACTTTGAAGCTGATAAATGCCCATAGTATCGTGACCTCACAAGTTCATTTGTGGGGAGGTTTGATTTTTCATTTTCGCGTAATTCTCCTTCAGTCATGTTTGACCTTTATGACAAATCTTATACCATGGACTTAGAGGATTTCACTCTTGCATGCAAACTTCCATCTTGGGGTAGTACCAGGGATCCCCCTAAATATGAGTATAGAGACTTTCTGGCTAGAATAACTGCGGGGGAATCTAGAGATATAGCGCAGGCCACTATAGGGAGCATTCACTTTCCTGCTATACATTATTTTGCTCTCTTCATTGTAGAAGCATAACTGCTAAGGATGAAGCATGTCACATGTGTGTCCCTGATCTCAGTATTCTCAGGAATGCTGTGTTAGGAGACCAATCTTATCATATGGGAGCCATTGTAGCTCGCAGGTTGCATCAGAATAGACATAGCAGAGATTTCTTTGGAGGAATTTATTCAACCCGCTTAGCTAATTTTCTTGATGTAGACATTTGTGAGGGTGATATGGAGTTACCCTCTTCTTATTTAGATCTTGATTCTATGTTCTCCCACCAGTTCATTGAGAGGACTGGACCACCTTACTAGTATCGACTAATCTTTAACAAACGGCATGTGGTCCGTGTTGCTCTTCCTGCTCCTACCTTCTTTGATTTTCAGGCGAGAGGAAGATATATTATTACCAGAGAGGAGGCAGATGAGTATGAAAGGAGAGTGGAGGCTGCTCGACTCCACGCTACAGCTCAAGCGGCAATAGCCGCTGCGTCACATTACGACCCCAGCTTCACCTACGGATATCCGCCAGGCCATCCCTGGCAATAGACCAACATTAGGCCAAAAGCCTAAGCTTTGGGGAGTACATATTTCCCACTGACATTACATTTATGTTCACACACACTCATTGCTAGATGTCGGTGCTCATACTCTTTCATTGTATTATCCATGCTTGTTTAAATTTCTTTTTCCTGCCTTCTTCTTGTGTGTTTAATAAACCTTAGAAAAACTAAAAAATTAGTAGTAGTTTATTTTTCCTGCTGTAGTAGTAATAATTAAAAAGAAAACCCCAAAAATATTTCCCGTTCTTCTTTTGCTTGTTGGGAGCTTTCCTGTGTAAATAGTTTTTATTCCTTTTCCTTTCTTTGGGGGTCGAGAAGACTGTATTGAAAATGCTTAGTGGCTCTCATATGCATGATTGTTTATCTAACTTAGAGCCCATTTTACTTGTCTTCTCTCTTGAGTTGAATGCTTGCAGATTCCAGCTTAGTCCAATGCACGTGCACTCTTATTATTATACACACCGTTCGGTCGTGCAAGTGAAAGGCAATAATGATGATATATGATGGACTTATTGGAATAAGAAAAGCTGGTATGAACTCGACCTCTCTTGTTTTTGTAAATATGATGATTCATCGTTCCTGATTCAGCTACTATGAAGTAAACATATTTGCAATGACATTTAGAGATTATAGTTGCTTGTGCCCTGCTTGATTAGCTATGAGTTATAATGGTTTACCTTGCATGCCAACATGCTATTAGAATGATTATGATGTGGTATGATGGGATGGTATCCTCCTTTAAATGAATTGAGTGACTCGACTTGGCACATGTTCACGCATGTAGTTGAATCAAATCAACATAGCCTTCATGATATTTATGTTCATGGTGGATTATATCCTACTCATGCTTGTATTCGGTGTAAATTAATTTTAATGCATGTTTACGACTGTTGTCGCTCTCTCAGTTGGTCGCTTCCCAGTCTTTTGCTAGCCTTCACTTGTACTAAGCGGGAATACTGCTTGTGCATCCAAACTCCTTAAACCCCAAAGTTGTTCCATATGAGTCCACTATACCTTCCTATATGCGGTATCTACCTGCCGTTCCAAGTAAATTTGTATGTGCCAAACTCCAAACCTTCAAATGAAATTCTGTTTTGTATGATCGAGCAGCTCATGTGCAACTAGGGCTGCCTTTATCTTCCATGCTAGGTGGGTTATTCTCCAGAGGAGTGGACTCCGCTCCTCATTCACGAGAAAGGGCCGGTAACCGGGATGCCCAGTCCCATGATCCAAAAAGATCAAAGCAAATCAAAATAATTAAACAAAACTCCCCCTGGGACCCGTTGAATGTTGGAGGCACTCGTTGTTTCGAGCAAGCCATGGATTGATGCTTGTGGAGGAGGGGGAGTATAAACCTTTACCATTCTATTTGGGAACTGCCTATAATGCATGTAGTATGGAAGATACAACCATCTCATAATTGTTGTGTTGACAGTGAAAGTATGCCGCTCAAAATATAATTTATCTCTGTTTCAAAATCGAGCCCTGGCACCTCTACAAATCCATGCTTCCCTCTGCGAAGGGCCTATCTATTTACTTTTATGTTGAGTCATCACCCTTCTTATTAAAAAGCACCCACTGGAGAGCACACTGTCGTTTGCATTCATTATAATTGGTTTATATTGGGTATGACTTGACTGGATCTCTTTTACCATGAATTACAATGTTTAGTCAGTCCTTGATCTTTAAAGGTGCTTTGCATTTATGTTTCGCAGTCTCAGAAAGGGCTAGCGAGATACCATTTTGTTATATCATGTTATGATTATTTTGAGAAAGTGTTGTCATCCGAGCTTTATTCTTATGGCTTGCTAGTTGATTATGTTATTGATATGAGTAATTGTGAGACCTACGTGTTATTGTGAGTATGGTTAGTTCATAATAATTGCTGAAACTTGAATGCTGGCTTTTCATGTTTACAACAACAAGAGCAAACAGAGTTTGTAAAAGTTTTTCTTTTTCTCTTTCAGTTTGTCAACTGAATTGCTTGAGGACGAGCAAGGGTTTAAGCTTGGGGGAGTTGATACGTCTCCATCGTATCTACTTTTCCAAACACTTTTGCCCTTATTTTGGACTCTAACTTGTATGATTTGAATGGAACTAACCCGGACTGACGCTGTTTTCAGCAGAATTGCCATGGTGTTGCTTTATGTGCAGAAAACAAAAGTTCTCGAAATGACCTGAAACTCCACGGAATATCTTAGAATAAATAATAAAAAAATCCTCGCCAAAGATGAAGACCAGGGGGCCCACACCCTGTCCACGAGGGTGGGGGCGCGCCCCTCCCCCCTGGGCGCGCCCCCCAACCTCGTGGGCCCCCTGGTGGTCCTCCGACGCCAACTCCAACTCCATATATTGGCTTTCGGGGAGAGAAAAATCAGAGAGAAGAAATCATCACGTTTTACGATACGGAGCCGCCGCCAAGCCCTAATCTCTCTCGGGAGGGCTGATCTGGAGTCCTTTCGGGGCTCTGGAGAGGGGGATTCGTCGTTGTCGTCATCATCAACCATCCTCCATCACCAATTTCATGATGCTCACCGCCGTGCGTGAGTAATTCCATCATAGGCTTGCTAGACGGTGATGGGTTGGATGAGATTTATCATGTAATCGAGTTAGTTTTGTTAGTGTTTGATCCCTAGTATCCACTATGTTCTGAGATTGATGTTGCTATGACTTTGCTATGCTTAATGCTTGTCACTAGGGCCCGAGTGCCATGATTTCAGATCTGAACCTATTATGTTTTCATGAATATATGTGTGTTCTAGATCCTATCTTGCAAGTCTATAGTCACCTACTATGTGTTATGATCCGGCAACCCTGCAGTGATAATAATCGGGACCACTCCCGGTGATGACCATAGTTTGAGGAGTTCATGTATTCACTATGTGCTAATGCTTTGTTCCGGTTCTCTATTAAAAGGAGGCCTTAATATCCCTTAGTTTCCAATAGGACCCCGCTGCCACGGGAGGGTAGGACAAAAGATGTCATGCAAGTTCTTTTCCATAAGCACGTATGACTATATACGGAATACATGCCTACATTACATTGATGAACTGGTGCTAGTTCTGTGTCACCCTATGTTGTAACTATTACATGACGAACCACATCCAACATAATTATCCATCGCTAATCCGGTGCCTACGAGTTTTCCATATACTGGTTCTCGTTTATTTACTTTTCCGTTGCTACTGCTACAATCACTACAAAATACCAAAAACATTACTTTTGCTGTCTTTACTTTTGTTACCGTTACCACCACTATAATAATACTTTGCTACTAAACACTTTGTTGCAGATATTAAGTTTTCAGGTGTGGTTGAATTGACAACTTAGCTGCTAATACTTGAGAATATTCTTTGGCTCCCCTTGTGTCGAATCAACAAATTTGGGTTGAATACTCTACCCTCGAAAACTGTTGCGATCCCCTATACTTGTGGGTTATCATGGTTATGTTGTTGTCCTATTGTGCCCTCCGTGTCGCACAAGCGTGAGGGATTCCCATTGTAGGGTGTTGCAATACGTTCATGATTCACTTATAGTGGGTTGCTTGAGTGATAGAAGCATAAACCCGAGTAAGGGGGTTGTGGCGTATGGGATAAAGGGGATTTGATGCTTCAGTGCTATGGTTGGGTTTTACCTTAATGATCTTTAGTAGTTGCGGATGCTTGCTAGAGTTCCAATCATAAGTGCATATGATCCAAGGAGAGAAAGTATGTTAGCTTATGCCTCTCCCACATAAAACTTGCTACCGGTCTAGTAAAGTAGTCAATTGCTTAGGGACAATTTCACAACTCCTACCACCAATTTTCCACACTCGCTATATTTACTTTATTGCTTCTTTATCTAAACAGCCCCTAGTTTATATTTACGTGCTCTTTATTATCTTGCAAACCTATCCAACAACACCTACAAAGTACTTCTAGTTTCATACTTGTTTTAGGTAAAGTGAAAATTAAGCATGCGTAGAGTTGTATCAGTGGTTGATAGAACTTGAGGGAATATTTGTTCTACCTTTCGCTCCTCATTGGTTCGACACTCTTACTTATCGAAAGAGGCTATAATTGATCCCCTATACATGTGGGTTATCATAGCTTATTTTCATTCTTCAAAGAATGTGCGGAAGATGGTAGACCGAACCTACTACACCGATGGCTCGGAATTAACTTATCGGGAGAAAAATCATCTGATCGCATTTATTACTGATCTTGAGAATTACAATATGTATTATCAAACTCTTCCACATTATGGTCAATACGTGCCACTAGTGCATGTGTTGAACTATGCTAACATTCATGGAGATGTCATGGTAAGATTTTTTAGTATTATGACATCTGTGCATCCTTTGCATAAATTCTTCTAAAACTGAACTACATTGCTAACTACGAAGTTATTACTATGTTTTTCAACAGATAATCCCGTAGGAGTGTATGCCTCATCTGATGTTTCAGAAAGGTCGCCTTGATGTTTTGAATATACGGCCAGGTCATCCTATGAATCACTCCTGTTCATATCAGATTTCTAAAACCAATGAAGACATGAGAATCAAAGATTGGAAAAATGTATGGTCACTCATAGGGAGCTACTTGGAAGAAACATTGTGCAAAGGGCAAGAATTGGAGATAGGATAATCTCCATTCTCCATAATGGAGAGTCAGGGCCTATCTTGTTTTATGCTATTTTACCTAAGAGAGTGTAGTAGGTCCTATTAGAGAGGAGTAGGTCCTAGGTATAATGTGTTATTATGTGGTACAATGTGTTAGAGTTGATGATGAGGAGGAGAAGGAGTTGTGATTATGACTAGTGACCAACTTGCTATATGATGTCTCATTGATGAAAATGATGATCATGATGAGTTGTCATATGACAATGATGTATTATGATGATAAGTTGTTAATGATATGATGATGATGATGATGATGAGTTATTATGTCATTGGGTGAAAGAACCTCGGTTTAGTTTCAAGTGGATGGATCCAAAGTGACCATTGGTCACTTTGGATCCATGCACTTGAAACTAATCCACGGTTCTTTCACCCAATGATGTAATAACTCATTCTGATGTAAAAACAATCTCTAAATTGCTACTGTATGAAAACTTGTATATTGGCGTATGAATACGACATAAAACAAAAAAGAAATACATAACAATAGTAGTAGCGTGTGTAGAGGGCACGCTGCTAATAATTACCAGTAGCGCTCTCTACCAAAAGCGCTACTGCTAAGAAGGTATAGTAGTAGCACGGGCGAACACACGCTACTGATGCACTTTAGCTGTAGCGACGTATCAGTAGCACGCCACCCCGCGCTACTGCTATACCTAAAACCGGTGCTACTGCTAGCCTTTTCCCTAGTAGTGAGGGTCCATAAGTTGCAACTGTGTGAAATTGAATTGGAGGATGAAGCACGTGAAGCCCACTATGAGCATGAGGATGAAGTCAAGGATTTCATGGAGAGAGTCGATAACATGAAGATTTATGTTACCACATTGGAGGAGAAGATGGACCAGGGAGAAGACCTCTTTCCGAGTGGAGATGATGGACCCGTCGTGAGCAATGATAAGGATTACGAGAACTCCACTGAAGGACACAACAAGAAGAGACGCACCGCTAGAGGACGCCGCACCAGAAGACGCACCGCTGGAGGACGCAAGGATATCTAAGGATAACATTTAGTCTACCACCATGTTTTATTTTTATTTTTTGTCGATCAGTTAGGCCGTTGTTTTAGATTAGTCCTGATATTTTGTAATCCGAGATTGAACTTTGTTTGAGATGAATGAGTAAATGATTGGTGTGATTATGATTGTGCATTCATATGGGTAGTGCTATTTTCTCATTAGGCCCTTGTTCTATTCTAATTTCTCATCCACTCCAAAACACTAGATGCCTTCGAGACGTGACCCTGGTTTCACCTTCCTGCGGGAGCTCACCTAGCTGATCCAGCAGCAGAATGCATTGATGCAGATGCTCATCCAGAACCAAGGCAACAACAACAATCCACCTCCACCACCCCCTGTCAACAACCTGAACCGTTTCCTAAGGCTGAATCCACCGGTGTTCTCTAGTAGCACCGAGCCGATTGTAGCTGATGATTGGCCCCGCAAGATCGGAAGGGAGCTAGCAACTGCTGGATACACAGATGCCGAGAAGGTGCATTTTGTCGCACATCAACTGGATGGACCCGCAGCCTCTTGGTGGGAGAACTACACCACCACCTACACCATTGCCACCATCACGTGGGATCGGTTCTAGTATGCCTTCCGCACCGCTCATGTATCAACTGGAGCCATGAGTCTGAAGAAGCGTGAGTTCCGCAACTTACGCCGGGGGAATCTTACTGTGGAGAAGTACTTGGATGAGTTCAGCCAGTTAGCTCGCTATGCCCCGGGTGATGTGGCCACAGATGCTGCAAAGCAAGAGAAGTTCCTCGAAGGACTCAATGATGAGCTGGGAATGCAATTGATGGTGGCCACCTTTAATAACTACTAGGAGCTGGTAGACAAAGCCATCATCCTTGAAGGCAAGAAACAGCAAATTGATAGCCGCAAGCGAAAGTATAGCCAAGGGAAGTCCAACTCGGGAGCTCAGCAGAAGCCTCTCTACATCACATACCTGGGAGGTCACACCCATCACACCCATGGATCACATAATCATGGAGGACATAACCATGGAGGGAATGGGAACAATCGCAACAACGACAACAACTTCAAGTCTAGAAATGGAGGCAATGGAAACCAGCACCGTCCTATCCCAACTCAGAAGGATCTGAGTCACATCACTTGCTTCAAGTGCCAGAAGACAGAACACTATGCCATCGACTGCCCGGAGGGCAAGCAGAGGAATGGAAACGACAATGGCAATGGAAGCTCAGCAAGGAAGCCCAACCCTTTTCCTCATGCTCAGGTGAACCACATTGACTTGGAGGACGTCTATGACCAGCTAGAAACTATGGTTGGTAAGTTTTTATTAAATTCATGTCCAGTATTGGTACTCTTTGATTCTGGTGCAACGCATTCATTCATATCAAGGGTAGTTGTGGAAAAGTACGGGTTGCCCACTAGAACCCTTAGAAGCCCTCTTCAGGTCAGTTCCCTAGGAGGAGAAATGATGGCAGGCTTAGGCTGTCATTCGACCAACATCGGAAACCATGATTTTCCAGAATACCACATAGTATTGGAATCCCAGAGACATAATCCTAAGCATGGATTGGTTGACGAAGTTTGAAGGAAACATCGATTGTGCCTGCAAGATGTTTTTGCTCACCACCCCGGGGCAGAAGAGGATAAAGTATGTATCTGGACGCACCCCAACAAAGAATAAGGTGAATTCCCTCACCGGAGTCGTTCAAGAGGAAGTGCCAAGATTTTCCTGATGTGTTCCCAGAGGAATTGCCAGGAATGCCACTGGACAGAGACATTGAATTTCTGATTGAGTTATTGCCCGGCACAACCCCAATATCCAAGAGACCTTATCGGATGCCCCCGAATGATTTGGAAGAAATTAAGAAGCAAATTAATGAACTATTGGAGAAGGGATATATTCGTCCAAGCTCATTACCTTGGGGTGCCCCAGTTCTTTTGGTAGAGAAGAAGGATGGAACCCTGAGAATGGTTGTGGATTATCGTTTGCTGAATGACGTGACCATAAAGAACAAGTACCCTCTGCCGATGATTAATGATTTGTTTGATCAACTAGTTGGAGCCAAAGTATTTTCCAAGATCAATCTTCGATCAAGGTATCATCAGTTGAAGATCCGTGAACAGGATATACCTAAAACAGCTTTCACCACCAGGTATGGTTTAATGAGTATACCGTCATCTCATTTGGACTAACTAATGCCCCTGCGTATTTTATGAGCATGATGAACAAGGTGTTTATGGAATATATGGAAAAGTTTGTCGTGGTGTTCATCGATGACATATTGGTTTTCTCCAAGAGCGAGGAAGAGCACAAGGAACATCTGCATCTAGTTCTGGAGAAACTCCGAGAACATCAGTTATATGCCAAGTTCAGCAAATGTGAATTTTGGCTTAAGGAAGTCGGATTCCTTGGACATGTTATTTCAGGAGAAGGAATAGCAGTCAACCACACCAAGGTTGAATCGGTCCCAAATGGCAGTCCCCCACCTCAGTCAAGGAGATCCACAGCTTTCTCGGACTTGCAGGATATTATCGGATATTTATAGTGAATTTGTCCAAGATTGCTAAACCCATGACTGATTTATTGAAGAAGGAAACCAAGTATATTTGGACCGATGATTGTGAAGCCAGTTTTCAAAAGCTGAAGAAATGTTTGGTATAGCTCCAGTGCTAATTTTGCCAGACATACACAAGGATTACCACGTATATTGTGATGCTTCTTGTCAAGGACTCGGAGGAGTGCTCATGCAGGAAGGAAAAGTTGTAGCTTATACCTCCAGACAGTATGACCTCACGAGATGAATTATGCCACACACGATTTGGAGTTAGCAGCCGTAGTGCATGCACTCAAGACCTGGTGACATTTCCTTGTCGGAAACAGTTGTGATGTTTACACGGATCATAAGAGCTTGAAGTATATTTTCACGCAAAAGGAGTTGAACCTTAGGAAGAGGAGATGGCCAGAGTTGATCAAGGACTATGACATGAGATTGCATTATCATCCAGGGAAGGCAAATGTTGTAGCAGATGCCTTGAGCCGTAACTGCTATGTGAACACCCTCATAACTGGAGGATTACCACAGGAGTTAGCTGACAATCTCAGAGAGCTCCGACTGGAGATAGTACTGAGAGTATTTGTCGCCACCCTGGATCTTCAGTCCACTTTGACTGAAAGAATCCGAGAAGCCCAGAAAATGGACAAGGAAATTGCAGAGATAAAGGAGAAGATGAATAATGGAAAGGCTAAAGGTTTTCATGAGGATGAACATGGAACTTTATGGTTCGAGGATCGTATTTATGTGCCTAATGACCCAAAGATCAAGAAGTTAATTCTTTAGGAGGCTCCTGAATCACTGTACTCGATTCACCCAGGCAACACCAAGGTGTATCTGGACTTGAAGGAAAGTTTCTGGTGGATAGGTATGAAGAAGGATATTGCCGAGTACGTAGCAGTATGCAATGTTTTCCATCGAGTAAAGGTGAAACATTAGAAGCCAGCAGGGTTACTTCAACCCCTGCCAATACCCGAATGGAAATGGGAGAAACTTGGAATGGATTTTATCACAGGAATATCAAGGACCTGTTCAGGTTATGATTCCATATGGGTAGTGGTTGATCGCTTGACCAAGGTAGCTCATTTCATTCCCATGAAGACCACATATACCAGCGCTAAGTTAGCCAAGATATACATGACTAGGATCGTATGTTTGCATGGAGTTCCGAGGAGTATCGTGTCAGATAGATGAACACAATTTACCTCAAAGTTTTGGAATCAGTTGCATGAAACATTGGGTATGAGGATGGAGTTCAGTATAGCTTTTCATCCGCAGACAGATGGACAGACCGAGAGAGTCATTCAGATTCTTGAGGACATGTCTAGAGCCTATGTGCTACACTATGGATCTAGCTAGGATGACAATCTGCCATACACAGAGTTCTCGTACAACAATAACTATCAGACCATCTGAAGATGGCCCCTTTCGAAGCTCTATACGGAAGGAGGTGCAGAACACCATTGCTCTGGGATGGTGTTGGAGACCGAAAGCTTTTTGGTCCCGATCTGATCAGAGATTCTGAAGAGAAGGTCAAGCTAATTCGAGATAGACCCAAGATAGATTAGTCAAAGAAGAAGAGTTATGCCTATAGTAAACGCAAGGAAGTAACGTACGAAGCGGGAGACCAAGCATATCTCTATGTGTCCCCACTTCAAGGAATCAAAAGGTTTGGTGCTAAAGGAAAGTTAGCACCCAGGTTCATTAGCCCATACAAACTCCACGAACATAGAGGAGAAGTTGAAGACAAGCTAGAATTGCTGAAAGGATTGTCAGGAGTTCACAATGTCTTCCATGTTTCCCAGCTGAAGAAATGCCATGCTGAGATGGTCGATATTCTTTTGAGAGACACAGTGCCCCTAGAGGCCATACAGCTTGACAGTGATCTAACTTATGAGGAGAAACCCGTTAGAATTAACGAGACTGCGAACAGAGTTACCCGCAACAAGATCATCAAGTTTTGCAAGGTTTTGTGAAGCCACCACTCCGAGGAGGAAGCCACCTGGGAACGAGAAGAAGACCTCCCTCGAGACCACCCGCACCTATTTGCTAGCCAACCCGACTCTCGTGGGCGAGATTCATCTTAAGGTGGGTACGTTTGTAACATCCCAAATTTTCAATATGGATTGTTTTACAATTATTAGCTAAGCAACTATGCATTTTGTTTGAATTGAGTAACATTTGGAAATTCCAGAGGCATTTGAGTTGTATTTGAATTTGGATTCAAATTGGCATTTGAATTTATTTCAAAAAAATCTCTGACAAATACTTGTTCAAAGGTATGAAAGGAGCTAACATGACACTCCAAAAATGTCAGAAGAAAATCATGCCAAAAGTTTGAATTCAAATTTGGATTTATTTGGAATTTTTAAAAAAGTTTTTCATAAAGTTTTTGTTTCGCCTCTGAAAAATAGTTCATCTTATAGGTTTTATTTTTCTGAATTATATATATATATATGTCCTACATAAAAGTATTTTTATTTTCTTTATATCTATTTATTTTCCCTTTGTAAAAAAAAGAAACCTCAGCGAGCTGGCCTGGCCAACCGGCCCAGCCAGCACTCGAGCAGGTTGCGACCCCCACGATCGATGCCCTCACTTGAGCCTCTCTCTCCCTCACGTAACCCCCTCGCTGTCTCATTTTTTCTCTCTTTCTTTTTTTCCCTCTGACCGCTGGACCCCACAGCATCATCTCCTTCATCCCGATACTCCCGTGTCCGTATCTCATTCCGTTGGACGCCGGCCGTATCCGCACCTCTCTCAAAACCCTAGCTCGACTTGACCCCTAGCCCAAGGAACACGTGCTACAAGTAGCCCTACCCGTCCTCCTGCGACCCCCTTCAGAAACCCACTCGAAAACCTCCCATGTCTGCCACCATCTCCTTTCCGATCTCGCCTCAGCCACCGCAGTTCACCACCATTTTCGTCATCGGTCAGCCGCACCGAGACCAATCCCTTTGTCAACCCAGTGCCCTCGCTGTTGCTCATCTGTTTGACAAGGTCTCGTTTCTTCTTATCAATAGCAGCAACGACAAGGAGCTCCTCCGCCCGCCACCGGAGCTGTAGAGCACCAGACCTCCGACACCTTTTGCCGCTCCATCCCGACGTCCTCGACCGCCCCGAACTCCACCCCGCGACGCTCTCGCTTTGCTGCATCCGTTCAGCCACTCCGCTGACGCCGATGACCACCTGAATAGCCGCCCCGCTTGACGCCAACCGCTGCTCTGTCGCCTCTGTACGTCGTCAACGTTGCTATAAGCCACCTCCCCTTCATCCGTTAGATCTGTTGGAAATATGCCCTAGAGGCAATAATAAAATGGTTATTATTATATTTCCTTGTTCATGATAATTGTCTATCATTAATGCTATAATTGTATTGTCCGAAAAACCGTAATACATGTGTGAATACATAGACCACAACATGTCCCTAGTGAGCCTCTAGTTGACTAGCTCGTTGATGAACAGATGGTCATGGTTTCCTGACTATGGACATTGGATGTCATTGATAAAAGGATCACATCATTAGGAGAATGATGTGATGGACAAGACCCAATCCTAAGAATAACACAAGATCATGTAGTTCATTTGCTAAAGCTTTTCTAGTGTCAAGTATCATTTCCTTAGACCTTGAGATTGTGTAACTCCCGGATACCGTAGGAATGCTTTGGGTGTACTAAACGTCACAACGTAACTGGGTGGCTATAAAGGTGCACTACAGGTGTCTCCGAAAGTGTTTGTTGGGTTGACACGAATCGAGACTGGGATTTGTCACTCCGTATGACGGAGAGGTATCTCTGGGCCCACTCTGTAATGCATCATCATAATGAGCTCAATGTGACTAAGTAGTTGGTCACGGGATCATGCATTACAGAACGAGTAAAGTGACTTGACAGTAACAAGATTGAACGAGGTATTGGGATACCGACGATCGAATCTCGGGCAAGTAACATACCGATTGACAAAGGGAATTGTATATGGGATTGCTTGAATCCTCGACATCGTGGTTCATCCGATGAGATCATCATGAAACATGTGGGAGCCAACATGGGTATCCAGATCCCGCTATTGGTTATTGGCCGGAGAGCTATCTCGGTCATTTCTGCATGATTCCCAAACCCGTAGGCTCTACACACTTAAGGTTCGATGACACTAGGGTTATAAGGAAGTTTTGTGCGTGGTTACCGAATGTTGTTCGAAGACCCGGATGAGATCCCGGACATCACGAGGAGTTTCGCAATGGTTCAAAGGTGAAGATTTATATATGGGAAGTCATCATATGGTCACCGGAAATATTTGGGGGTTTGCCGGTATTGTACCGGGGCCACCGAAGGGGTTCCGGGATCCACCGGGAGGGTCCACCTGCCCCAGAGTGCCCTATGGGCTGTATGTGGAAGGGAACCAGCCCCTAGGTGGGCTGGGTGCCTTCCCCCTAGGGCCCGTGTGCCTAGGGTTGGGGGGGGAACCCTAAAGGGGGCGCCCCCCTTGGCTTGGGGGGCAAGCCCCCTCCCCTTGGCCGCCTCCCCCCTCTAGATCTCATCTAGAGGGGTAGGCCCCCTCCCCCCTTCACCCTATAAATAGAGGGGAGGAGGGAGGGCAGCCGCACCACATCCAAGGCGCAGCCCTCCCCCTCTCCAACACCTCTCCTCCTTCGTTTGAGCTTGGCGAAGCCCTGCCGGAGAACCACTGCTCCACCACCACCACGCCGTCGTGCTGCTGCCGGAGCCTTCTTCCTCAACCTCTCCCTCCTCCTTGCTGGATCAAGGCGCGGGAGACGTCACCGGGATGCACGTGTGTTGAACGCGGAGGTGCCGTTGTTCGGCGCTTAGATCGGAATCCACCACGATCTGAATCGCTACGAGTACGACTCCTTCATCCGCGTTCTTGTAACGCTTTCGTGTTGCGATCTTCAAGGGTATGAAGATGCACTCCTTCTCTCTCCTTGCTAGTTTCTCCATAGATTCATTTTGGTGATGCGTAGAAAATCTTAATTTCTGCAACGATCCCCAACAAGATCAACATCCAATGCTCCAGATTAGATCTAGCCAAGAGGTACGATTTTCTTTATTAGATCGGTTTACTTTGCTTAACTTACGGTTTAGTCTAGACCGGACAGATTGCTTTTCTTTTAGTTGTTCACA
Source organism: Triticum dicoccoides (assembly GCF_002162155.2). NCBI lineage: Eukaryota > Viridiplantae > Streptophyta > Magnoliopsida > Poales > Poaceae > Triticum > Triticum dicoccoides. Next base: position 369,744,022 of record NC_041393.1, on the reverse strand, counting down.
AGCGCATGTTTCTGTTAATTTCCGCCCGAGTGTTGCTTACGTACAGACCGCACCCCTCCTAGGCCAAGTAGTGTCGTCTGTTTTTTTGTTCTTTTTTCGTTTCTGTTTTTAAAACAGAAAAGTTCCAATCTTGAAAATTTTATGTCTCTTACGTTACTTAGGGTTTTTGATTGATTCTTTTTGCTCTAGTCGACAAATATCCTAAAGTTTCTGTATAAAATAGTTTTGGCCATGTTTTAGCTTTTAAAAATTGTTTTATATGAGTTTTAGTCAGATTAGTATTTCTGCTATAAAATGACATAGGATTAAGTTTTCTTTGTGATTCTTTTTGCCACCGCTTTGTTTTGACCTTTCCTAGCAGTAGGATTAATTTGGATATTTATAGATTTTATTAAAATTAATTTTACACAAAAACAACCCTGTTTTTAGTTTATTTCACTTTGTGGCTGTTTTCTATTATTTTAATTACTTTAAAATTTATTTCCGCCTATGTTCTATTTTATTTCAGATTAGTTTCTGTAGTTATAGAGGGTGAACTTTTATTTATAGAAAAATAAAATGTTTCACTTCTTTTTCTTACTAGTTTTGTTTTAAGCATAATTAGAGTTTTTATTTAGCTTTTAATGTGTTTGCTTGAAGTAATGAAAACCTTGTTTTGAGTTCTTCGAGTTTTCTTTGGTTTTGGTTTGATTGCTTGTGTGTGATTTACGTTAGCTTGCTGTTATGTTAATATAGTTGTATGCTTATTTGTTTATTGTTTGCTTCGAATAGAATTCCTGGAGTGCGAAGCTTGCTATCACGAGTCGCTAGCGTTCGAAGACCGTCAGCTGGGCAAGTCTTGATCATGAATTTAAATTCCTATGTTTTATTGCATTAGTAGTATTTCCTCCTCACCATGCATGCAGTAGGAGAAATTGAATAAGTCTTGAGTAGTATCATGTGGTAGGTTGGTCCAAAATCCCTTTGTTACCATAACCCGGGATGATGTAGTTTACTTTGCTATGCTCATAGACGGGGTTGGTTGAGCGATTCATAAGGGAGATGTGAGAGTCAAGATGATGACAACCCCATGATTTCAAGCTCAAGATGGGCTTCAAATTCACTACTGGGTGGAGGACGGTTGATGGGCACCCTGGAGAAACCAGCGGATGGCCGGGATGCATGGAGAAGTGGCTTGACATCTTGCGGAAAGCTTCACCCAGCCACGAAGAGACGAATGGATACACCTTGACCGGAAGCTTACCTATGCAGCCGCAAGCCATTATGGGCTATGGCTTGGTCGACCCTAGGCGTGACTCTGGTTGGACGGTGCTACGAGATGTAGAAGAACGGTAGGATCGGATGGGCACCGGCAGTGGCCCAGACGAACTCTATGGAAGACCCTGTTTCGTTCATCTTGTCTTCGAATAGCAGGCAGTGCAAGGACATAAAGGAGGGAGCGATTCTTGCGGGTAAAGTGCGCAAGACTCTGCAGAGTGAAAACCTAATCGATTAGCCGTGTCTCCGGTTACAGACAATTGAGCCTCTGGAATTGGAGTATTTCGGAAATCTCAACATCAAACATAATTAGTTAACTGGTGGTTTATTAATGATTCGGGAATGAGACATTGGTTGGCGGAACCATCTCAATAACAACCAACATTTTGTAGTAATTGCAAGCAAGTCCTTTGTTGTAGGGAAAAATTGTCTTTTCCGCAAAAACACTTAGAGCCCCATAGCCAAATTGCATATACTGTTAGTAATATTATTGTTGTTCTCTCTTCATGACTTGTCGGCATATTCAAAATGCTGACCTACACGGCTGCAACGTCTCATGTTGCAGAGGAGTTTCCTGACCGGGAGTGAGGCTACGATCTACGCTCGGTGATTGCCCTATGGAGTCGGATGGACTCGCTAATCGCCTACACTTCCGCAACATTTAGTTTTTCTCGTGCATTGGCCATCGGCCGAATTTATTCTATTGTAATAAAGACTCTACATGAGAATCATGTAATAAATCAGGTGTGATTGAACTTTGAATTTTTCATCAATGTACTGTGGGACAGGGAAGGAGGAGCATTGTGTGGGTGGTGTGTGGATTACCTAACCATATCGATGAGGCCACGCAACAAGAAGAAGGGTCGCCGACGAGGAGGCGGCGCTGCCAGTAAGCAGCAGTGAAGGTTTGAACTTGGAAAGCAAGGAGGAATAGTGGAAATGTGGCTTTTGGTGGGGGGAGATAGATATTTCCGCGGTGGCAGTAAAATTCGCTCGTTGCCGCGAGAAATTAGCGCGCAAGTGTGGTTCAAGTGCGGGCGATGGACTATAGACAACGAAGCTTCCTTCATAAGCCAAACAAGACGGTGCGCTGAGATATTTTATATCGCATCCCACACGATTTTTGCTAATAAATTGTTTGTGGTATACCTGATTTTTTTCATTTTGTTTTGAAATACAAAATGTTGTTACGGAGGGAAAGGATGGTGTATGAATTGCTAGAACATTTATCTACAGTGAACATGCAACTATATGAGTGTCGTGTTAAAATTTGGAAATATTCCGGGTTCATTTGGCATTTTATGCATTAATTGAGTTTCTAGGCATTTAATGTGCATAATTCAAATTTGAACTACAAGCACATGCTCCAGTGCACCAACGTTTGTTGAAAAATCACATGTGTGTATTTGGGTGAATTTATAGGTCCCATGCAAGAATGGAAATGAAATTCAAACATCTGGGCATCATGGCTTAGCCGGAAACATCGAGAAACTTGGTTTTTAAATTCCTGTAAATCCCAAACTCGCCTAAAAATCATGAAACATGGCATGGTGTCATTTCATGGCACCAGCAGGCTGTGGTAAAAAAATTGGCCGAATTGGGACAAGTTTCGGTATGAGCTTCTTGCAAATTGGAGCTTCTCTCAAGAAGGCATGTGGTTTCGAGAGGGAACGTGTCACCTTTGTGTGTGAAACGACATACGCTGCCCCTTCTTGAATTTTCTACAGAGAAAACATAGAACTATATGAGTGTCGTGTTAACATTTGGAATTATTTCAGGTTCATTTGGCTCTTTTATGCATTAATTGAGTTTCTAGGCATTTAATGTGAATAATTCAAATTTGAACTACAAGCACATCCTCCAGTGCACCAGGGTTGGTTGAAAAATCACATGTGTGTCCTTGGGTGAATTTCTAGGTCCCATACAAGAAATGGGAATGAAATTCAAACATCTGGGCGTGGTGGCTCGACCGGTAACATTAAGAAACTTGGTTTTTTAAATTCTTGTAAATTCAAAACTTGCCTAAAAATCATGAAACTTGGCATGGTGTTATTTCATGGCACCAACATGATGTGGTAAAAAAATTGGCCGAATTGGGATAAGTTTTGGTATAAGCTTATTGCAAACCGGAGCTTCTCTCAAGAAGACTCCTGGTTCTGAGAGGGAACGTGTCACCTTTGTGTGTGAAATGATATACGCTGCCTGATACATCTCCAACTTATCTATAATATTTTATTGTTCCATGTTATTATATTATCATTCTTGGATATTTTACAATCATTTTAGTCATTTTATATCATTTTTTGGTACTAACCTATTGACATAGCGCCCACTGCCAGTTGTTGTTTTCTGCATGTTTTTTACATCGCAGGAAGTCAATATCAAACGGAGTCCAAATGCCATGAAACTCCTGGAGAATGTTTTTGGGCCAAAAGAAAGCCAGTGGGCCAAGGAAGCACCTGGGGGCTGCTCGAGAGGAGCAGCACCCACCAGGACGCACAAGGAGGCCCAGGCACCTCCTTGTGGGTTGTGCCCACCTCGGGTGCCCCCCAAACTGCCTCTTTGCTCTATAAATACCCTAATATTCCAGAAACCCTAGGGGAGTCGACGAAAATCAATTCTAGCCGCTGCAGAGTCCAGAACCACCAGATCCAATCTAGACACCATCATGGAGGGGTTCACCACTTCCATTGGTGCCTCTCCTATGATGCGTGAGTAGTTCTTTGTAGACCTTCGGGTCTGTAGTAAGTAGCTAGATGTCTTCCTCTCTCTCTCTCTTGATTATCAATACAATGGTCTCTTGGAGATCCTTATGATGTAAGTCTTTTGGTGGTGTGTTCGTTGGGATCCGATGAACTTTGAGTTTATGATCAGATCTATGTTTTTATCCATGAAAGTTATTTGAGTCTTCTTTGATCTCTTATATGCATGATTGCTTATAGCCTCATATTTCTTCTCCGATATTTGGGTTTTGTTTGGCCAACTTGATCTATTTATCTTGCAATGGGAAGAGGTGCTTTGTAATGGGTTCGATCTTACGGTGCTTGATCCCAGTGACAGAAGGGGAACCAACAAGTATGTATCATTGTTACTAAGGATAACAAGATGAGATATATATCTCCGCAATAGATCAACAGATCTCATCTACATCATGTCATCGTTCTTATTCCATTACTTCGTTTTCTCATGAATTATTACACTAGATGCATGCTGGATAGTGGTCGATGTGTGGAGTAATAGTAGTAGATGCAGGTAGGAGTCGGTCTACTAATCTTGGACGTGATGCCTATATAATGATCATTGCCTGGATATCGTCATGATTATTTAAAGTTCTATCAATTGCCCAACTGTAATTATTTTCCCACCGTTTGCTATTTTTCTCGAGAGAAGCCACTAGTAAAACCTACGGCCCCCGGGTCTCTTTCATCATATTTGCCTTTGCGATCTATTTTCCCTTGCATTTATTTTTCAGATCTATTAAACCAAAAATGCAAAAATAACTTGCTGCAATTTATTTGTTCCGTGGTCTATTTATCCTATATACCACTTTTACCTCATGTTTTTGCCTATCTTGAGGTGTCGTACCCGAAAGGGATTGACAACCCCTTTAATACGTCGGGTTGCAAGTATTTGTTATTTGTGTGCAGGTGTTGTTTACGTGGTGTGAGGAGGTTCTCCTACTGGTTCTATAACCTTGGTCTCATCACTGAGGGAAATACCTACTGTAGCTATACTGCATCATCCCTTCCTCTTTGGGGAAATACCGACGCAGTTCTAGCAGACATCAAAAGGAATTTCTGGCGCTGTGGCCTGGGAGGATCTTCAACATCAACCAGGTTCCTAATCAAAAATCTCATCTCCTCGCAATTTACATTATTTTCCATTTTCCTCCCGTTTTCCTCTCCCACACTTCACAAAAATTTGCCGTTTTATTCGCCCTCTTTTTCGTTCCCCGTTTTCTCGTCAGATCTTTTATTTGCTTGAACTTTTCACCGTGAGTGACTTTGGTATGGCAGAAACAAATGATGGCCTAACTCCTAAAGTGGAGCGTACATGTAATTTGGATGCCAAAACTTTTGTTTGGGGCAAGGGAATTTTATGCGAAAAGAACATATCAGAAAACTAAGTCTTGATGATATCCCTATACTTAATAGGACTAAATCTTATGCGGAGGATATTTTGGCACTTGTTTTGAAACATGAAACTATATTTATTCAAACTCATCCTACCTTGCAAATATTTTTTTATGATTTGCCCGTTATAAAGGATCCTAAAGCTAAAAAGTTAGCCACTCTTGTTTTGATGAATGAATTTGACTACATAATACGGGAAGCTAGGGAAATCTTTGTTTTTTATGGCATGAATCGTGAAAAACCCATTATTGATGAAATTCTTTATAATAGTGATTATGCTTTGAGACATTTGCTTGGAGATAACCAAATCTTTCATGAGAATCTTAAAAAGCAAGTCCCCGTTTTAGATATGATCCAACAAGTTTTTAACGATGTTAATCAACACTATTCTTGGATCACTGCAGGGAATCAAAGGGGACATGATAAAAAGCAACTTGATAGTGCTAAGGTTTCCATGGATAATGTGTTTTCTATCTTATTTACAAAACCTCCCGACACAAACACCTCCAAGGGAAACCAGGATAAGAGTGACAAAACTTAGATCCTACCCGTTATGCCTAGCTAGGGGCGTAAAATGATAGCGCTTGTTGGGAGGCAACCCAATGAATAAAATTTATTTTTCTTTTTGATTTCTGTTCTTGAGTGTTAGAACAATTATGCTACTGTCATGATCGTGTTTTTTTAATTATTTTTTGTGCCAAGCAAGACCTTTGGAAGACTTGGGTGAAAGTTTATTTGTTCTTGCTGAAAAATAGAAACTTTTGTGCTCATGAGATTATTTTTCATTTTTAACAGAAGAGTGATTTTAAGTTGATTATTTTTTAATAGGATTAATAGACAAATTCCTCACGTCCAAAAATTTATTTCATAATTTTTGGAGTTATAGAAGTATTCGAAATTTTCAGATTGCTACAGACTATTCTGTTTTTGACAGATTCTGTTTTCTTTGTGTTGTGTGCTTGTTTTGATGATTCTATGGATTTCTTCGATGAGATTTTGCCATAGAAAAGTTGGAATACAGTAGATAGAATGCAAAAAAAATAAGAATAGGTTTGCTATAGTACTTATAGTAGTGGTTTGGTTTCTTATACTAACGGATCTCACTAAGTTTTTTTGAGTTTTGTGCGATTGAAGTTTTCAAGTTTTGGGTTATCTTACGATGGATGAAGGAATAAGGATAAGTAAAAGGCTAAGATTGGGGATGCCTGAGGCACCCCAAGATAATATTCAAAGAAGTAGCAAGCAACTAAGCTTGGGGATGCCCCCCGAGTGGCATCCTCACTTTCTTCTAACGATCATCGGTATTTTACTTGAACTATATTTTTATTCATCACATGATATGTGTTTTCCTTGGAGCGACTTGTATGATATGAGTCTTTGTTTGTTTTGCTTTGTGTTTTAAGTGTTGAATCCTTGCTGGTCAAACCCTTTTGAGAGGGCCAAAAATTATGCTATGCTTGCTCCTATGCTTCACTTAAATTTTTAGAGCCATGGATTTGCTCTAGTATTTCACTTATATCTTTTTTAGCACGGCGTGCTTTGTTAATTTTGAAGAAATCCTATCATGATTCACTTAGATTTATCTTGGGAGTTAGTAAATTTTTAGGAAATTCTCTCTTTCTTCACTTAGATTATTTTGAGAGAAAAGAAAAAAATTATGCTCATGATCTTCACTTATATTTGTTTGAGCTTATCAAAAGCAACACATGGAAATAGTCCCAAAGTGACAGATATCCAAGGAGGATAAAATAAAAACTTTCATGAAGATCATTCGACAAAATAAACTTGATTCTTAGTAATAGTTTTGAGATATGACGATATGATATGTGAGTCATGTTGATGAGTAATTGTGCTTTAGTAAGAATATTAATGTTAAGGTTTGTGATTCCCTATGCAAGCACGTAAGTCAATAGTTATGCAATGAAATTTATATCCTAATTATGGTGCATTATTTGGTGTTACTTATGCTTATACTTGGGTACGAGATTTTTCGCTTTTTGGTAGGTCGCTTCTCAATCTTTTTGCTAGACTTCATTTTGCACTAAGTATGATCACTACTTGTGCATCCAAAACCCTTTAAACCAGTTTTGCCTTATGAGTCCACTATACCTACATATATGCGGTATTTCCATGTAGTTCTAAGCAAATTTTCATGTGCCATCTCTAATGTTCAAAATAAATTTTTCTTTTGTGTGCTCTACTACTCGTGAGGCAGTAAAGGGTAGCCAATATTTTCCATGCTAGATGTGTTATTCTCACGATGAGTGTTTATTCACTTGACAGTGCACGAAAGTACAGCAAAGGTACTAGGGATGCCCAGTCCCGAAATGAATAATGAATTTAAGTTATGTTGTCAAATAATAAATTCCTTGGAAAGTGTTGGTATGGAGGGCACCCGTGGATACGGCTAGCCATCGAAAGTGAAAGTTATGGTGGAAAAAGGAATAAACTTTATTTTCTGTTTGGGAACCGCCTATGATGTATCTAGCATGGAAAGTATTGGGATGATCCAAGTCATTTTCGTTGGTAGGAAAAGTATGCCTCTCAAAAATAATTTTGATCTCTCAATTTTAGCTTTGAGCTCTGGCAGCTCTACAAATCACTACTTCCCTCCGTGAAAGGCCTTTCTTTTACTTATGCAATTTTTATTTTGAATTTGAGTCTCCATCTTCTCTTATAAAGCACCAACTAAGGGGCACTATGATCGTATTTGAGCATTGAGTGTAGCTAATATTCGAGTGTGTTTCATGAATGGATCAATGATTGAGCATGATGGGCTAGGGTAACTTCCTTTAGTATTGATATGTAGAAAGACATGGTTGCTTGTTGGTATGCTTGAGTATTAAAGTCTTGATGTCAAAACTAGACTATTGCTTTGAATCATATAAAAGTCCATATGTCCATGCTATAAAGAAAAGAAATGTGATGAACATGTTAAGCAGCACTCCACATCAAAAATTCTGTTTTTATCATTTACATACTCGAGGACGAGCAGGAATTAAACTTGGGGATGCTGATACGTACCCAAGTTTTTGATTGTTCCATGCTGTTATATTATTATTCTTGGATGTTTTTCAATCATTTTACAGTCATTTTATATCATTTTTGGTACTAACCTATTGGCATAGTGCCCAGTGCTAGTTGTTGTTTTCTGCATTGTTTTTACATCGCAGGAAATCAATATCAAACAGAGTCCAAACGCAACGAAACTCCTGGATGATTGTTTGGGCCAGAAGAAATCCAGTGGGCCAAGGAAGCACCTGGGGGGCTACTCAAGGGGAGCAGCACCCACCAGGGCGCGCCAGGAGGCCCAGGCGCACCTTGGTGGGTGCTGCTCCCTTCGAGCCACCCCCCAGGTGTTTCCTTGGCCCACTGGATGTCTTCTGGCCCAAAAAAATCCTCCAGGAGTATCATTGCGTTTGGACTCTGTTTGATATTGACTTCCTACGATGTAAAAAACATGTAGAAAACATCAACTGGCACTGGGCACTATGTCAATAGGTCAGTACAAAAAAATGATATAAAATGATTGTAAAACATCCAAGAATTATAATATAACAACATGGAACAATCAAAAATTATAGATACGTTGGAGACGTATCATTTCCCACCGTTTGCTATTTTTCTCGAGAGAATCCACTAGTGAAACCTATGACCCCGGGTCTCTTCTTTATTATATTTGCTTTCGTGATCTATTTTATTTGCTTTTATTTTCAGATCTATTAAGCAAAAAATACAAAAAATACTTTGCTACACTTTATTTTATTTGCGATCTATTTATCCCATCTATTACAACTTTATCCCGTCAGCGTGCCAATTCCCGGCGCCGTTACCCGAAAGGGATTGACAACCCTTTAACACGTCGGGGTTGCCAGTATTTGTTATTTGTGCACAGGAGCTGTTTACGTTGTGTTGCATGGTTCTCCTACTGGTTCGATAACATTTGTCTCATCACTGAGGGAAATACCTACCGTTGTTGTGTTGCATCATCCCTTCCTCTTTGGGAAAATACTGACGTAGTTGAAGCAAACATCAAAAGGAATTTTTGGCACCATTGCCGGGGAGACATCATCGATATCAACCAGGTTCCTAATCACAAATCTCATATCCTTGCAATTTACATAATTTTCCATTTGCCTCTCGTTTTCCTCTCCCCCACTTCACGAAAATTTGTCGTTTTATTCACCCTCTTCTTCGTTCACCTTTTCCTCGTCAGATCTCATGTTTGCTTGTGTTGCCATGTGCCTTCTATTTGCTTCCATCTTCGCTTGTTAAAAATATATTGATATGGATCCTCATCCACTTGCTAATATTTTCAAGAGATCCAATTATGATGAACCAACTTCTAGTGAATTGAGTTCATTAGATTATCTTTATGAAGTTTTGCTTGAGATCTATGAATCTAAAAATTGTGATGAAGTATTGAAATAAGAAATTGATGAAGTGAATCATGATAGCTCCTTGAATGAAAAGCATGATTGCAATGATGTTATTATAAATTCTATTAATTTCAATTGGGTTAATGATATGCAAAACCCCAAGCTTGGGATGCTTATTTTGCTACGTCCGCTACTTATTCTAATGATCATGATTGGGGTGGTTCTTCTTATGATCTTGAAAATTTATTTAAGCCTCATGATGAATATGATATTGATAATAGTGTTCACAATAATATTGAAAGTGGGTTTGGAAGAGTGTCTACTCTAGGTAATAATAATCCCACTACTTAGGAGATTGATCAATCTTATGAATTTTTTTGATAAAAGTGGGCTTGGAGAGGTCATGACTTTATTTGATAATAATCCCATTATCTTGGAAGAGTGTCAGCATTGCATGCATGTGGATCATGAAGAGAAAATGTTATTTGATAGTTATATTGTTGAAATTGAATATGATCCTACATGTCATTATTATGAGAGAGGAAAATATGGTTGTAGAAAATTTCATGTTACTAAATTACCTCTCGTTATGTTGAGATCGTCAATCTTTTATTCCTCTTCTTTGCATATGTTAGATGTTTCTTGTCTTGACAATTTGTTTGCCTATAAAATTCCTATGCACAGGAAGTATGTTAGACTTAAATGTGTTTGTCACATGCCACATGATACTCTCTTTGTTTCAATTCTTATCTTTCATGTGAGCATCAATAAAATCTTATGCCTAGCTAGGGGTGTAAAACAATAGCGCTCGTTGGGAGGCAACCCAACTTGTATTTTTTGCTTTTTGGTTTTCTTGAAAATACCCAATTATGCCTCTCCTTAGATGTGTTTTTGTGGTTTAAATTAGTGTTTGTGCCAAGAAAAGCCTTTGGGATGATTTGGGTGATAGTTGATTTGATCTTGCTGAAAAACAGAAACTTTTGCGCTCGGGAAATAAATTCCCATTTTTAACAGAAGAGTGCTTTTGAGTTGATTTTTTTGCAGAAGATTAATAAACAAACTGCTCATGTTTTCTTAATTTTTCTGAATTGTTGGAGTTAAAGAAGTATTTGAAGTAGTCAGATTGCTACAGAGTGTTCTGTTTTGACATATTCTGTTTTCTTTGCATTGTGTGCTTGTTTTGATGATTCTATGGTTTTCTTTGAAGAGTTTTTGCCATAGAAAAGTTGGAATACAGTAGATATAATGAAAAAATAAAATATGAATGGGTTTGCAACAATACTTATAGTAGTTGTTTGCTTTCTTATACTAACGGATCTCACGAAGGTTTTTGTGGAGTTTTGTGTGATTGAAGTTTTCAAGTTTTGGGTGATATTACGATGGATGAAGGAATAAGGATTAGCAAAAGGCTAAGCCTGGGGATGCCCGACGCACCCCAAGATAATATTGAAAGAAGTAGCATGCAACTAAGCTTGGGGATGCCCCCGAGTGGCATCCCCTCTTTCTACTAACAACCGTCGGTATTTTACTTGGAGCTATATTTTTATTTGTCACATATTATGAGTTTTGCTTGGAGCGTCTTGTATGATATGAGTATTTGCTTGTTTTGCTTTGTGTTTTACGTCTTGAATCCTTGTTGGACACACCTTTTAGATAGAGCCAAAAAATTATGCTATGCATGCTCCTATGCTTCACTTAAATTTTTAGAGCCTTGCAATTTCTCTAGTGCTTCACTTATATCTTCTTGAGCACAGTGTGCTTGGTTATTTTGAAGAAATGCTCTCATGCTTCACTTAGATTTATTTGGGAGTTAGTAGGTTTTTTTAAATTCTCTCTTGCTTCACTTAGATTATTTTGGGAGAAACAAATATTTTGCTCATGTTCTTCACTTAAATTTGTTTGAGCTTATTAAAGGAAACATATGAAACTAGTCCCAAAGTGATAGATATCCAAGGAAGATATAATAAAAACTTTCATGAAGATCATTGGACAAAATAAACTTGGTTCTTAGTAATGGTTTTGAGAATTGATGATATGATATGTGAGTCATGTTGATGAATAATTATGCTTTAGTAAGAATATTGGTGTTAAGGTTTGTGATTCCCTATGCAAGCACAAAAGTCAATAGTTATGCAATGAAGTTATATCCTACTTGTGGTGCATTATTCAGTGTTACTTATGCTTAATGCTCGGGTACGAGATTTTCTTGGTTGGACGCTTCTCAATCTTTTTGCTAGCCCTCATTTTGCACTAAGTATGATCACTACTTGTGCGTCTAAAACCCTATAAACCAGTTTTGCCATATGAGTCCACTATACCTACCTATATGCGGTATTTCCGTTCCGTTCTAAGCAAATTTGTATGTGTCATCTCTAATTTTCAAAATAAATTTCTCTTTTGTGTGCTCGTACCGCTTGCGAGGCGGTGAGGGGTGGCCAATATTTTCCATGCTAGATGTGTTATTCTCACGATGAGTGTTTATTCACTTGTCATTGCACGAGATTACGGCAAAGATATTAGGGATCCCAGTCCCGAAATGAAAAATGAATTTACTTTATGTTGTCATATAATAAATTCCTTGGAAAGTGTTGGTATGGAGGGCACTCGTGGATACGGTTAGCCATGGAAAGTGAAAGTATGGTGGAAAAGGAATAAAATTTATCTTCTGTTTGGGAACCACCTACGATATATCTAGCATGAAAGTGTTGGGAACTCTAAGTCGTTTTCGTTGGTGGCAAAACTATGCCTCCCAAAATGATTTTATCTCTCAATTTTCGATTTGAGCTCTGGCACCTCTACAAATCCCTACTTCCCTCTGCGAAGGGCCCTTTTTTACTTTCTGCAATTTTTATTTTCAACTTGAGTCTCCATCTTCTATTATAAAGCACCAACTGAGGGGCATTATGATCATACTTGAGCATTGGGTATAGCTAGTATTCGAGTGTGTTTCATGAATGAATCAATGATTGAGCATAATGGGCTAAGGATAACTTGCTTTAGCATTGATATTTTGAAAGACATGGTTGCTTGTTGATATGCTTGGGTATTAGTCTTCATGTCAAAACTATACTATTGCTTTGAACCATAAAAGTCCAAATGTCCATGCTATAAAGAGAAGAAAATGTGATGAACATGTTAGGCAGCATTCCACATCAAAAATTATGTTTTTATCATTTATCTACTAGAGGACGAGCAGGAATTAAGCTTGGGGATGCTGATACGTCTCCAACGTATCTATAGTTTTGTTCCATGCTATTATATTATCATTCTTGGATGTTATACAATCATTTTATAAGCATTTTATATCGTTTTTTGGTACTAACCTATTGACATAGTGCCTAGTGCCAGTTGTTGTTTTCTGATTGCTTTTTACATCGCGGGAAATCAATACCAAACAGAGTCCAAATGCATCGAAACTTTTTGTGGATTTTTCTGGACCACAAGGCACAAGTTGGGCTGAAGAAGTACTAGAGGGGTGCCCCGAGGGGGGCACAACCCACCAGGGCACGCCTCAGGGCCCAAGCGCGCTTAGGTGGGTTATGCCCACCTCGGCGGCCTCCCGCACCGCCTCTTTGCTCTATAAATAGCCCAATATTCCAGAAACCCTAAGGGAGTCGACGAAAATCAATTCCAGCCTCCGCAAGTTCCAAAAACACCAGATCCAATCTAGACATCATCACGGAGGGTTTCATCATGTCCATTGGTGCCTCTCCAATGATGGGTGGGTAGTTCTTTGTAGACCTACAGGTCCGTAGTTAGTATCTAGATGGCTTCCTCTCTCTATTGATTCTCAATACAATGGTCTCCTGGAGATCCATATGATGTAAGTCTTTTTGCGATGTGTTTGTTGGGATCCGATGAACTTTGAGCTTATGATCAGATCTATGTTTTTATCCATGAAAGTTATTTGAGTCTTCTTTTATCTCTTATATGCATGATTGATTATAGCCTCGTATTTCTTATCCGATATTTGGGTTTTGTTTGGCCAACTTGATATATTTATCTTGCAATGGGAAGAGGTGCTTTGTGATGGGTTTGATCTTACGGTGCTTGATCCCAGTGACAGAAGGGGAAACGACACGTATGTATTGTTGCTATTAAGGATAACAAGATGGGGTCTATTTCTACATAAATAGATCTTGTCTACATCGTGTCATCGTTCTTATTGCATTACTCTGTTTTTTCATGAACTTAATACACTAGATGCATGCTGGATAGCGGTCGACGTGTGGAGTAATAGTAGTAGATGCAGGCAGGAGTTGGTCTACTAATCTTGGACGTGATGCCTATATAATGACTGTTGCCTGGATATCGTCATGATTATTTGAAGTTCTATCAATTTCCCAACAGTAATTGTTTCCCACCGTTTGCTATTTTTCTCGGGAGAAGCCACTAGTGAAACCTACGGCCCTCGAGTCTCTTCTTTATTATATTTGCTTTCACGATCTATTTTATTTGCTTTCATTTTCAGATCTATTAAACCAAAAATACAAAAAAAATACTTTGCAGCATTTTATTTTATTTGCGATCTATTTATCCAATCTATTACAACTTTATCCCGTCACCATGCCAATTTCCGGCGCCGTTGCCCGAAGGGTATTGACAACCCCTTTAACACGTCGGGCTGCGAGTATTTGTTATTTGTGTGCAGGAGCTGTTTATGTTGTGTTTTGTGGTTCTCCTACTGGTTTGATAACCTTGGTCTCATCACTGAGGTAAATACCTACCATTGCTGTGCTACATCATCCCTTCCTCTTTGGGGAAATACCGACGTAGTTCAAGCAAACATCAAGGGACGGCGAGGGCCAGACGGCGGGAGGAACGACGGGGAGGGCATGAGTGAGTCCTGCGCCGCCGCGGCCGGGGAGGGAGCATCTGACTAAGGTATAGGAAAGGATCTCGGGTTGTGTCGGGGGGATGAACCCCGGGCAGGCAACGGAACCCGGATCCTTTTCAAAAACAGCGGGGCCCGCATCACCCCGCAAACCGGCAGGTGCCTGGCCGGGTCGCTCGACCCGGCAGGGCCCGCAACCCAGCCAAACTCCCCGACCCGGCAAGGTACGTCAACCCAGCCGCAGCAACTGGCGCAAGACAACTCGACCCGGCGCAACCAAGGCTTCCACGGCAAGCCAGCCCCACCCGTGGCATCCACGGCAACCCAGCCACGGGTCAGCTCCCATCCCATCCAGGACGTACGATGGGACGAGACCGAAACCACCGATGACCAAGACAACAGTGTTTTCACCCATGCTTGTGGTCAGCCGGGGCATGGCAACAGTGCCCCTCACCTACCCGCTAACCAAGGCTGGCGTGGCAACAGTGATCCCACCCTCACCGCTCACGATAGCAAGCGGCAGCCTGACAGAGAGCACTATACACGACTCGACTCGGCCACACCCGGACGATCGACAAGACAGCACACAGTCCTCCTAGGCACGCGGGACCCGCACCTAGGGGACCCGGTGAACCACAAGCCCACAAGCGGGACCCAGCTCGGTGTCCCGGACACCGATAATACGGACCCACCGACTTGGCATATTACCATTGTAACCATGGGTGGGTTGATCTATAAACCCCTCCCCCCCAGGAACCCATGCCTACAAGGAGGCCGAGGAGACCAGAGATAGAAAGTAAGAAACATAAGCACAAGCAAGCATAGAACTAGCCACCCAACAGCAGTAACGGAGAGAAGGAGCAGCCCAAGCCTTAGCCAGCTTCCTTCCTCCTCCACACAGCTCCAGGAGCAACAATGTACTATCAATCATTCAACCAAACTCGGCAGGACTAGGGGTGTTATCTCTCCGGAGAGC
Organism: Triticum dicoccoides; assembly: GCF_002162155.2. NCBI lineage: Eukaryota > Viridiplantae > Streptophyta > Magnoliopsida > Poales > Poaceae > Triticum > Triticum dicoccoides. The sequence goes on along the minus strand of NC_041393.1, from coordinate 369,728,443 downwards.
CCCGAACCTGGGTATGTCCAGCATCCCACGCCCGCGCATGCCAACCTCGCCTCTGGAGCCCACCATCGCCCTCGAGCCTCCTCCTCTCCTTAGCCATCCCTTGGCATCTACCGTGCACCCACCACGACAGTTAGCGCCCACCATGGGGCAGCTCGAGGAGCTGGCCGGGAGCATGCTTTAGATGGGGCCCTTCTCCTACACCGACAAGTCCGTCGCGCTGGCGGACGACGTTGTCGGCGCGCTCTCCGCCTCCTTCGCTGCGCTCCACATCTCCAATGCGCTCGCGGTCGACGAGTACCCCGGCGAGGTGCTCAGCTACTCCGACTCTCCCCTTTCCCTCGGCGGTGGCATTGCCGCCGAGGGGATGGACGTCCATGTGGAGGTTTACATCACGGGCGATGGCGCCTCTTCCTCGTCGAGCAAGACAAGGAAGGCCGTGGAGGCCAGGGCCACCGTGGAACAGACCGAGCCGTCCGATCCATTGCACGCTGCGATGCAGAGCCTCCGCATCCCCATCGGCACCGACGTCGACGCCACCAGCGTCGCCGAAGCCCAAACCCAGCTTGAGGATAGGCGCCAGCAGATGCTGGACCTGTCCGAGATGCTGGCCGCCACCAGGCCCCGCCTAGAGGCCGCTCAGATGGAGCACGACGCCGCTCACGGAGTTACGCCCACCACGGCCGAGCCAAGCCGGGTCGCCAACGCACACACCCGGGGAGGAGCGATCGGCCGAGCCTTCGGTGCCATCCGGACTGTCTACGAAACCCTAGTGAAGAACATGCACGCTGCGGAGGCAGCCGGGGTCGGTCTCGACCAACTCACGGGCGAGGAGCTCAAGGAGCGCATCGAGCGGATGCGCGAGCTCCTCCGTGCCGCTAACAACCAGCAGGATCGCCTCAACAAGCTCGCCAAGCCGGCGGGATCCGGCTACGCCCGTCTTGGCGGACCCGGCGAACTTCTACACACGGCTTCCTCGCCACCCGGCGACATGCACTCCGGCCAAGCCCAGACTCGATGCAACCAGGCCGCCACCACCGCCGATGCTCTGGGCAACAAGCCCTCCCGGGAGACCCAGCGCGGACCCGGCCAGCTTGGCCGGCGTCCGGCTCCAACCAACCCGGCCCCTCGGGGACTAGCCGCCAGTCGACTCGGCCCACACGCCATCGAAGACGCCGATGCGCGCCACCGCCTCGATCTGCTTGCTCGCTCCCTGGAGGTGGAGGAGAGAGGCGCTATCGGGCTGGCGTGCTTCGGCCCACGCATCCGGGAGGAGCCCTTTCCGAAAGGGTTCATGCTCCCCTGCGACACCCCCAAGTACAATGGGACCGTGAAGCCAGAAGACTGGCTCACCGACTACACCACGGCCATTGGCATCACCGGTGCCAATCCTCGTCTAGCCGTGCGCTACGCACCGCTCATGCTCCAGGGGTCGGCCCGCACATGGTTGAACAGTCTGCCGACGGGCAGCATCAACGCGTGGGTCGACTTCGAGGAGGCCTTTGTACGCAACTTCACGGGGACCTACAAGCGACCCGGTCGCCCTAGCCAGCTTGCCATGTGCGTGCAGGGGCCGACGAAGGCGGGTTGTGAGTACCTCACACACTGGACCGAGCTCCGAAACAGCTGCGAGGGCGTCCATGAAGTCCAGGCGATCCAGTACTTCGTCAGCGGGTGCCGAGACGACACCCTCCTCAAGCACAAGCTCTTATGCTCCGAGCCGGCCACCATGGCCACGCTCATGGTGAAGGCGGACAAGTATGCCAACTCAGACTCCGCCATGAAGATCCAGGTGGCGTTGGACGAAGCCGGCAAGGCAAAGCCGGTTCCTCCCCCGAAGCCGGCCGGCGAAAGCAGACGACAGCAGCATCACCAGAACAACAAGTGCAAGGCCGACCAACCGGCGCAGCATCACGACAACCGGCTCGTCGCGGCCGCCGAGCCCGCGGCGGACCCGGCAGCGAAGCGCCGGCAGACCGGCAAGATGGCATGGCAGCCCGCCATGAGTTTCGAAGAGATGCTCGACGCCTCATGCAAGCACCACAGTGGCGCAAGACCCTCCACGCACATGCTTCGGCAGTGCGCCATCACCAAGCACATCATGAGGGGACACGTTCCGCCTCCTCCGGCTCCGGCTCCAGCTGCGGGCACAGGGCAGCAGCCTCCGCCTCCACCGCCGCCTCCCGCCGGCGGCACGATGCGGAACGACGCCTACCCATGCCAGAACGCGGCCTATGTCGTCTTCACCAGCTTCGGCGACGACAAGCGCAACGAGCACCTTCTTCGGCAGGAGGTGAACACCGTCGTCCCGGCCAAGCCGGATTTCATGCACTGGTCAGATCGCTCAATCACCTAGACCCGTGAGGATCACCCGGCAGTCATGCCGAGTCCGGGTGGATACGCCCTCGTCCTCAACCCAACCATCCTCGCGGGGCGCACATGCAAGTTATCTCGAGTCCTCATCGACGGCCGCAGCGGCATCAACATCCTCTACTGTGACACGATGACCAAGCTCGGCCTCAAGGCCGAAGACCTGGAGCCAACCCGGACAGTCTTCCACGGCATCGTGCCCGGCCTTTCTTGCTCGCCCATTGGCCGGGTCCGGCTCGACGTCCTGTTCGGTGACAGCAGCCACTTCTGACGCGAACCAATCTGGTTTGAGGTGGTGTACCTGTCCAGCGCATATCATGCATTTCTGGGCCAGCCCACGCTCACCAAGTTCATGGAGGTTCCCCACTACATGTACCTGAAGATGAAGATGTCGGGTCCCAAGGGCCTCATTACCGTCACTGGCGACTACCGCAAGTCTCTGGGGTGCGTCTGAGACGGTGCCAAGCTGGCCGAGTCACTGGTCATTGCCGAGGAGCGGCGCCGGCTCGACCGGATCGTCGCCCTGGCAGGCGAGGCCTCCGATGCATCGATCCCGACCTCGAACCCGGCTAACGAGGCTGCCTTCAAACCCTCCAAGGAGACCAAGAAAGTGAAGCTCAACCCTGAAGACCCCAGCTGCAGCAAGTACGTTGTCCTAGGCGCCCACCTCGACAACAAATAGGAAGGCGAGCTCGTCGACTTCCTCCGTGAGAATCGGGATATCTTCGCATGGACCCCCAAGGACATGTCGGGTATCCCGAGGAAGTACGCCGAGCACAAACTTCACATTTGCAAGGACGCCAAGCCTGTCCGTCAACCCCTCCGACGATTTTCTGAAGAGAAGAGAAGTACCATTGGTGAAGAGGTCGCTAAGCTTTTGGCGGCCGGCTTCATAATGGAAGTGTTTCACCCCGAGTGGCTGGCTAATCCAGTCCTCGTCTTGAAGAAGAACAAGACATGGTGCATGTGTATCGACTACACTAGCCTTAACAAGGCCTGTCCCAAGGATCCGTTCGCTCTCCCGCGGATTGACCAAGTCATCAACTCGACCGTCGGGTGCGAGCTCCTGTCCTTCCTGGACGCTTACTCCGGCTATCACCAGATTAAGTTGGACCCGGCCGATGCCCTGAAGACGTCCTTCATCACGCCCTTTGGGGCGTACTGCTACATCACCATGTCGTTCGAATTGAAGAACGCCGGTGCCACCTTCCAACGCTGCATGCAGAAATGCATGCTGCCACAACTCGGCCGCAACATCCACGTGTACGTGGATGACATTGTGGTGAAGACCAAGCAGCACCTCACGCTCCTCGACGATTTGAAGGAAACATTCGCCAACCTCCGTGAATACAAGGTCAAGCTCAACCCAGAAAAGTGCGTCTTCAGCGTCCCGGCCGGAAAGCTACTCGGCTTCCTCGTCTCGGAACGCGGCATTGAGGCGAACCAGGAGAAGATCAAGGCCATCGAGCACACACGCAAGCCGGCTCGGCTGCGCGACATCTAGAAGTTCACCGGGTGCTTGGCCTCGGTCAGTCGGTTCCTAAGCCAGCTGGGCGAGAGGGTGCTCCCCCTGTACCAGCTGATGAAGAAGACAAGCCCGTTCGAGCGGAACGGCAAGGCAGACGAGGCTTTCCAGGACCTCAAGCGCATGCTCTCCACCACACCAGTCCTGGCTGCGCCGACCGACAAGGAGCCGTTGTTGCTCTACATAGCCGCGACCTCACAAGCGGTCAGCACGGTGCTGGTGGTCGAGCGACCAGAGAAGGGCAAGATCCAAGCCATCCAGTGACCAGTCTACTACCTGAGCGAGGTGCTCTCCATTTCCAGGCAGAACTACCCGCATTACCAGAAAATGTGTTATGGTGTGTACCTCACCGCCAAGAAGCTGAAGCATTACTTCCAAGAGCACGTTGTCACCGTCGTTAGCACGGCGCCTATCGAAGAAATCATCGGGTGCCGGGACGCCTCCAGCCGGGTCGCCAAGTGGGCGATCCAGCTGGCCGGCCACACCATCCTCTACGAGCCCCGCACCACGATCAAGTCTCGGGCCCTAGCTAATTTCCTCGTCGACTGGACCGAGACCCAGTACTTGCCGCCGTCTCCAGGCTCGACGCACTGGCGCATGCACTTTGACGCGTCCAAGATGCAACTCGGTTTGGGGGCCGGCATCGTACTGTCATCTTCGAAGGGCGACCGGCTCTGCTACGCGCTCCAGATCCACTTCGCCGCCTCCAACAACGTCGCCGAGTATGAAGCCCTTGTGCACGGCCTCCAGCTTGCCAAGGAACTCGGCATCCGGTGCATCTTGTGCTACAGCGACTCGGACCTGGTGGTGCAGCAGTGCTCCGGCGAATGGGATGCCCGCGACTCCAACATGGCAAGCTACCGCTTCCTCGTCCAGAGGCTATATGGATCCTTCGAGGGCTGGGAGTTCCTCCACGTCCCGCGCGCGGAGAACGAATCAGCTGACACGCTCGCCAAGATTGCCTCGTCACGACAAGCCATCCCGTCCGGCGTCTCCCTCGAGCATCTGCGCAAGCCGTCCGTCAAGCCATCGCCGGACTCCGAGTCTATTCATGTTTCAGACGACCCGGCCGCACCCCAAGTCAGCCCAGGGAATGCTGAACCCGGCCCGGGGGCTGCTCAGCTCAACCCGGCCACCATCATCCCGGACCCGGCCATCGCCATCCCCGACCCGGGGGCTGCTCAACCCGGCTCGGGAGCTGCCGACCCGGAACCCACCCTAGTGGCCGTCTTCACAGTGGTTGCAGCTCCATCTTGGGCTCTCCCAATATCAGAGTTTCTGGAGAATGGGCTTCTCCCCATGGACGAGACCGAAGCTCGGCAAATTCAGCGCCGGGCATCCGCCTATAGCATCATCAACAACGAGCTCGTCAAACGCAGCTCTACCAGCGTGTTCCAGCGCTTCGTCGAGCAGGATCGCGGTATCGACATCCTCCTCAACATTCACCAGGGCGAGTGCGGGCACCACACCGCATCACGATCCTTGGTGGCCAAGGCATTCCGCCACAGTTTCTATTGGCCAACGGCCCTCGAAGACGCCGAGTTGCTCGTTCTCCAACGTGAAGGGTGCCAACGCTTCTGCAAACGCATCCACCAGCCGGCGTCAGCACTCCGCACCATACCGATCACCTGGCCCTTCGCGGTCTGGGGACTCAACATGGTGGGACCCTTCAAAACCGCTCGAGGCGGCATGACCCACTTACTGGTGGCAGTGGACAAATTTACCAAATGGATCGACGCAAGACCTATCAAGAAATTGGACGGGCCAACAGCCGTCCGGTTCATCAAGGATATAGCGGTGCGCTACAGCATGCAGAACAGCATCATCACTGACAACGGCACCAACTTCGCCAAGGGCGCGCTCGAGCAATACTGCTCCTTCTCCGGCATCCACCTCGACCTGGCCTCCGTGGCACATCCGTAGTCTAACGGGAAGGTCGAGCGGGCCAACGGACTCATCCTGTCCGGCATCAAGCCACGACTCGTCGAGCCACTTATCCGCTCACCCGGCAGCTGGCTTGATGAGTTGCCAGCAGTACTCTGGAGTCTGCGCACCACGCCGAATCGGTCGACCGGGTTCACCCCGTTCTTCCTCGTTTATGGAGCTGAAGCCGTCATCTCGACCGACGTCGAGTTCGACTTGCCGCGCGTCGCGATGTACATCGAAGCCGAAGCCAAAGAGGCATGCGAAGACGGCGTTGACCTGCTCGAAGAAGCGTGCCTTCTGGCGCTTAGTCGTTCGACTATCTACCAGCAAGTCCTGAGGCACTACCACAGCAAGAAGATCAAGCCCCTCACGTTCCGCAAGGGCGACCATGTCCTCCGACTCGTCCAAGAGCAGGCAAGCCAGCACAAGCTGTCCCCTCCATGGGAGGGCCCGTTCATCGTGAGCAGGGCCTTGCGCGATCGCAATGCCTACTACCTCATTGACGCGCGCAAGTCAAAGAAGCGCAAGAAGGACACCGTCGGAGAAGAAACGACCCGGCCATGGAACACGGAACTCCTCCGCCTGTTTTAGAGTTAGTCACACAGTGTATGTATCGTCGCCTTTTGTAAACGCATGAAACTACGGGGTCCCCGAACGAGACTCGGGGGCTGCCTTTTGTCGACCAATTTATTGCGTCCTTATTTTTTCTGCATCACTTTACCACTGAACCCGGCCACCGGCTCGACTCGCTCGACGCGGGGGCTCGGGGGCAGGCCGGCTCGGTCGCCACCCCACCGCCTTACTTGGTAATTCCTGATAAAGTTGGGACGTCGTGGTCCCCCACTTTGCCCTAAAAACGCAGATCCAACTTTGGATGTCGGCGGGCAAGCACAACGGGCCAAAGCTCCTTTACGATTCATACACTAAGTCAAAGGCCGTCGGGTCGACTGACCCGGCCCGTCACTCATCAAATTATTAGTCGCATGACTGGCTACTCGCCAACCGGCCCAGTGGGTGTTTCGCTCTCGCTCAACGCTTCTAAGGACCCAAGTCCTGCGCGTCCCTCTCGAAGAATCAAACTCCTTGTCACGGACTGGAGCCTCGTCCGTCTGACTCGCGGGGGGGGGGGAGGGTTAAGAGAGGAAAAGCGCATGAAATTGGTTCAAAAAAGCGGAAGGCAAAGAGCAAAAAAGCACTCACGATATTCACAGATAAATATTTAAAGCAAAGGCCCACGGCCCAAGTTCATTACACCCCAAACAACCCCCAGTGTGCGGGTGGACCTGCTACTTAACAGATTCTGCGTAAAGTATCTCAGGCATCTCCAGCGCCGCGTCGCGACGTCGACGGCCCTCCCCTGGCGGCCTCCGGGTCTGGCGTGACACCGGTGTCCTCCTCAGCATCCGCGTCACCATAGACGCCCGTCTCCTCCGAGCTCCCCTCCGGGTCATGGAGAAGCAAGCCATAGTCGTCGCCATCCACGGCCATGCTGTCTTCCATCCGCTCCGGATGGAACTTGTCGTGGAAGGCGAACTCGGCGATGTAGCTGGCCTGGGAGGCGATCCGGCCGGCTTGCTCCTGCAGCAACTGCTCCGAACCAGCGCGTTGGCCTATCAGCGCGTCTAGCTGAAGATCTGGATGCCAAGACAGCGCGAACCGAAGCGCCATCTCGGCACCGGCACGGGCGGCGGAAACACGCCACTCGCCAAGGCGGTCCGGGCCCATCTCCAACCAACGTGCCAGGCGCGAGAACCTGCACGGATGGACGGAGTCCGGCCACAGGGCCATCATCATCGCGGTGCCAGCCTGGGACAGCCGCTCCATCTCCGTCCCCAGGGCCCGCAGGAGGGCCTCTGCAGCGGCGATGATCTCCGGGAAGGTCCAGGCCACCCACGGATCCGTCCCAGACCCAACAACACCGGTCGGGTCATGCTGGTAGAGGACAACTTCCTCCGCCAACCGCTGCATCTTCGGGAAGGCCCCTGCCATAAAAGAAGAAGCAAGATTAGAAGAACAACAAGGAAGAGAAGCCGGGCCCCGACCCGGCAAATTACAAGAAGCAGCACTTACTGGAGAAGGACTCTTCCAGGTGCTTGTCTACTACACAACCTTCTTCTTGTAGACGTTGTTGGGCCTGCAAGTGCACAGGTTTGTAGGACAGTAGCAAATTTCCCTCAAGTGGATGACCTAAGGTTTATCAATCCGTAGGAGGCGTAGGATGAAGATGGTCTCTCTCAAACAACCCTACAACCGAATAACAAAGAGTCTCTTGTGTCCCCAACACACCCAATACAATGGTAAATTGTATAGGTGCACTAGTTTGGCGAATAGATGGTGATACAAGTGCAATATGGATGGTAGATAAAGGTTTTTGTAATCTTAAATAATAAAAACAGCAAGGTAAATAATGATAAAAGTGAGTGTAAACGGTATTGCAATGACAGGAAACAAGGCCCAGGGTTCATACTTTCACTAGTGCAAGTTCTCTCAACAATAATAACATAGATAGATCATATAACAATCCCTCAACATGCAACAAAGAGTCACTCCAAAGCCACTAATAGCGGAGAACAAACATAGAGATTATGGTAGGGTACGAAACCACCTCAAAGTTATTCTTTCGGATCGATCTATTAAAGAGTTCGTACTAGAATAACACCTTAAGACACAAATCAACCAAAACCCTAATGTCACCTAGATACTCCATTGTCACCTCAAGTATCCGTGGGCATGATTATACGATATGCATCACATAATCTCAGATTCATCCAACCAACACAAAGTACTTCAAAGATTGCCCCAAAGTTTTTACCGGAGAGTCAAAAACGTGTGCCAACCCCTATGCATAGGGTCATGGGCGGAACCTGCAAGTTGGTCACCAAAACATACATCAAGTGGCACATGATATCCCATTCTCACCACAAATAAGCACGGCAAGACATACATCAAGTGTTCTCATAAAAGACTCAATCCGATAAGATAACTTCAAAGGGGAAACTCAATTCATCACAAGAGAGTAGAGGGGGAGAAACATCATCAGATCCAACTACAATAGCAAAGCTCGGGATACATCAAGATCGTGCCATAGAGGGAACACGAGAGAGAACACGAGAGAGAGAGAGAGAGAGAGAGAGAGAGAGATCAAACACATAGCTACTGGTACATACCCTTAGCCCCGAGGGTGAACTACTCCCTCCTCATCATGGAGAGCACCGGGATGATGAAGATGGCCACCGGTGATGGATTCCCCCTCCGGCAGGGCGCCGGAACGGGCTCCCGAGAGGTTTTTGGTGGCTACAGAGGCTTGCGGCAGCGGAACTCCTGATCTATCTTCTATTTTGGAAGTTTTACGATATATAGGTTGCTACCTCTTAAGCACTGCGTTGGATTTCCCTGAAGAGGAGAGGATGATGAAGCAAAGTGGCGTAAGTATTTCCCTCAATTTTTGAGAACCAAGGTATCAATCCAGTAGGAGACCACGCACAAGTCCCTCGTACCTACACAAAACGATAGCAACTCGCAACCAACACTTAGGGGTTGTCAATCCCTTCACGGTCACTTACGAGAGTGAGATCTGATAGAGATAATATTTTTGGTAATTTTGATAGATAGATGCAAAGTAAAAAGTAAAGACAAAGTAAAACAAAGCAAGTAAATAAAGTGATAGAGATTGATATGATGAGAATAGACCCAGGGGCCATAGGTTTCACTAGTGGCTTCTATCGAGAGCATAAGTATTCTATGGTGGGTGAACAAATTACTGTTGAGCAATTGACAAAATTGAGCATAGTTATGAGTATATCTAGGCAATGATCATGTATATAGGCATCACATCCAAAACAAGTAGATCGAAACGATTCTGCATCTACTACTATTACTCCACTCATCGACCGCTATCCAGCATGCATCTAGAGTATTAAGTTAAAAATAGAGTAACGCCTTAAGCAAGATGACATGATGTAGAGGGATAAATTCATGTAATATGATAAAAAAAACCATCTTGTTATCCTCGATGGCAACAATACAATACGTGCCTTGCTGACCCTTCTGTCACTGGGAAAGGACACCGCAAGATTAAACCCAAAGCTAAGCACTTCTCCCATTGCAGGAACTACCAATCTAGTTGGCCAAACCATAAAGGATAATTCGAAGAGACTTGCAAAGATAACTCAATCATACATAAAAGAATTCAGAGAAAAATCAAATATTTTCCATAGATAATACTGGATCATAAACCCACAATTCATCGGTCTCAACAAACACACCACAAAAAGAAGATTACATCGAATAGATCTCCATAAGAGAGGGGGAGAACATTGTATTGAGATCCAAAAAGAGAGAAGAAGCCATGTAGCTACTAGCTATGGACCCGAAGGTCTGAAGTAAACTACTCACACTTCATCGGAGGGGCTATGGTGATGATGTAGAAGCCCTCCGTGGTGGATGCCCCCTCTGGCGGAGCTCCGGAACAGGCCCCAAGATGGGATCTCGTGGATACAGAAGGTTACGGTGGTGGAATTAGGTTTTTGGCTCCTGTTCTGATCGTTCGGGGATACGTAGGTATATATAGGAGGAAGGAGTACGTCGGTGGAGCGTCAGGGGGCCCACGAGGTAGAGGGCGCACCTAGGGGGGCGCGCCCTCCACCCTCGTGACCGCCTCTGGCACTGCTTGGAGTAGGGTCCAAGTCTCCTGGATCACGTTCGGTTGGAAAATCACAATCCCGAAGGTTTCATTCCATTTGGACTCCGTTTGATATTCCGTTTCTTCGAAACACTACAATAGGCAAAAAAAACAGCAATTCTGGGTTGGGCCTCCGGTTAATAGGTTAGTCCCAAAAGTAATATAAAAGTGGAAAATAAAGCCCAATATAGTCCAAAATAGTAGGTAAAGTAGCATGGAGCAATCAAAAATTATAGATACGTTGGAGACGTATCAGGCATCCCCAAGCTTAATTCCTGCTCGTCCTCGAGTAGGTAAATGATAAAAAATAATTTTTGATGCGGAGTAATACTTTGGCATAATTTCAATGTAAAACTTCTTAATTGTGATATGAATATTCAGATCCGAAAGATTCAAGACAAAAGTTCATATTGACATAAAAGTAATAATACTTCAAGCATACTAATCAAAGCAATCATGTCTTCTCAAAATAACATGGCTAAAGAAGGTTATCCCTACAAAATCATATAGTCTAGATGTTGCTCTATCTTCATCACACAAAGTATTTAATCATGCACAACCCCGATGACAAGCCAAGCAATTGTTTCATACTTTAATAATCTCAAACTCTTTCAACTTTCACGCAATACATGAGCGTGAGCCATGGACATATCACTATAAGTGGAATAGAATGGTGGTTGTGGAGAAGACAAAAAAGGAGAAGATAGTCTCACATCAACTAGGCGTATCAACGGGCTATGGAGATGCCCATCAATAGATATCAATGTGAGTGAGTAGGGATTGCCATGCAACGAATGCACTAGAGCTATAATTATATGAAAGCTCAACGAAAGAAACTAAGTGGGTGTGCATCCAACTTGCTTGCTCACGAAGACCTAGGGCACTTTTGAGGAAGCCCATATTGGAATATACAAGCCAAGTTCTATAATGAAAAATTCCCACTAGTATATGAAAGTGACAACATAGGAGACTCTCTATCATGAAGATCATGGTGCTACTTTGAAGCACAAGTGTGGTAAAAGGATAGTAGCATTGTCCCTTCTCTCTTTTTCTCTCATTTTTTTATTTGGGCCTTTTCTCCTTTTTTATGGCCTCTTTTTTTATTATTATTATTTGGGCTTCTTTGGCCTCTTTTATTTTATTTCGTCCGGAGTCTCATCCCGACTTATGGGGGAATCATAGTCTCCATCATCCTTTCCTCACTTGGGACAATGCTCTAATAATGATGATCATCACACTTTTATTTTTCTTACAACTCAACAATTACAACTCGATACTTAGAACAAAGTATGACTCTATATGAATGCCTCCGGCGGTGTACCGGGATATGCAATGAATCAAGAGCGACATGTATGAAAATTATGAAGGTGGCCTTCCCACAAATACAATGTCAACTACATGTTCATGCAAAAAGCAATATGACAATGATGGAGCGTGTCATAATAAATGGAACGGTGGAAAGTTGCATGGCAATATATCTCAAAATGGCTATGGAAATGCCATGATAGGTAGATATGGTGGCTGTTTTGAGGAAGGTATATGATGGGTGTATGATACCGGCGAAAAGTGCGCGGTATTAGAGAGGCTAGCAAAGGAGGAAAGATGGGAGTGCGTATAATCCATGGACTCAACATTAATCATAAGAACTCATGCACTTGTTGCAAAAATTTAGAAGTCATCAAAAACCAAAGCACTACGCGCATGCTCCTAGGGGGATAGATTGGTAGGAAAAGACCATCGCTCGTCCCCGACCGCCACTCATAAGGAAGACAATCAATAAATAAAATTGTGCTCCAACTTCATCACAAAGCGGTTCACCATACGTGCATGCTACGGGAATCACAAACTTCAACACAAGCATTTTTTAATTCATAATCAACCAACTAGCATTACTTTGATATTATCACCTCCATATCTCAAAACAATTATCAAACATCAAACTTATCTTAGTATTCATCGCACTCAAAAGAAAATTTCACATATCTTGAACACCAAGTATATTAACATTAAGCAAATTACCATGCTATTAACGACTCTCAAAATAATCTAAGTGAAGCATGAGAGATCAATAGTTTCTTTAAAACAAATCCACCACCATGCTCTAAAAGATCTAAGTGAAGCACTAGAGCAAAAATTATCACGCTCAAAAGATATAAGTGAAGCACTATGAGCAAAGCTATCTAGCTCAAAAGATATAAGTGAAGCACATAGAGTATCCTAACAAACTCCAAATCATGTATGGCTCTCTCAAAAGATGTGTACATCAAGTATTATTGTGGTAGACTAATAAGAAAAGACACAAATAATACAAGACGCTCCAAGCAAAACACATATCATGTTGGTGAATAAAAATATAGCTCCAAGTAAATTACTGATGGAAGTGGACGAAAGAGGGGATGCCTTTCAGGGCATCCCCAAGCTTTGACTTTTTGGTGTCCTTGGATTATCTTGGGGGTTCCATGGGCATCCCCAAGCTTAGGCTCTTGCCACTCCTTGTTCCATAATCCATCAAAAGAATTCACCCAAAACTTGAAAACTTCACAACACAAAACTCAACAGAAATCTCATGAGCTCCGTTAGAGAAAGAAAACAAAAGACTACTTCAAGGTAATGTAATGAAATCATTCTTTATTTATATTGGTGTTAAACCTACTGTATTCCAACTTCTCTATGGTTTATAAACTATTTTACTAGCCATAGATTCATCAAAATAAGCAAACAACACACGAAAAACAGAATCTGTCAAAAACAGAACAGTCTATAGCAATCTGTAACTAACGCAAACTTTTGGAACTCTAAAACTTCTACAAAAATAGGAAGTCCTGGAAATTTTGTTTATTGAACAGAAGCAAAAAGAATCAACGCAAAAGCACGTTCCTGTGATTTAACATAACTATTATTAGTGCGCACAAAGTTTCTGTTTTTCAGCAGAATCAAATCAACTATCATCGTAGGTTATACTATAGTTTCTACTTGGCACAAACACTAATTAAAAGATAAAACCACATCCAAACAGAAGCTAGATGGATTATTTATTCCTAAACAGAAGCAAAAAACAAAAAACACAAAATAAAATTGGGTTGCCTCCCAACAAGCGTTATCACTTAACGCCCTTAGCTAGGAATTGAGATTTCAATGATGCTCACATGAAAGACAAGAATTGAAGCACAAAGAGAGCATCATAAAACATGTGACAAACACACTTAAGTCTAACATACTTCCTATGCATAGGCATCTTGTAAGCAAACACATTATCTAGGCAAGTAAAAACTAGCATATGCAAGGAAGAACAAAGAGATGGTAGCAATCTCAACATGAAGAGAGGTAATTTAGTAACATGAAAATTTCTACAACCATATTTTCCTCTCTCATAATAATTACATGTAGGATTGTAAGCAAATTCAACAAAATAACTATCACATAAAATATTTCCAACACGATCCACATGCATCCGAAGTTGACACTCTTCCAAAATAGTGGGATTAACATTAACTAAAGTCATGACCTCTCCAAACCCACTTTTATCAAAAATATCATAAGATTGAACATACTCCAAATATGTGGGATCTAAAGTTGACACTCTTCCAAACCCACTTTCAATATTATTGCAAACACTATTATCAATCTCATATTCATCATGGGGCTTAAATAAACTTTCAAGATCATAAGAAGAATCATCCCAATCATGATCATTGCAACAAGTAGTAGACATAGCAAAACTAGCATTCCCAAGTTTAGGGTTTTTCATATTATTAGCACAATTGACATCAAGAGAATTTATAGTAAAATCATTGCAATCATGCTATTTATTCAAAGATCTATCGTGAATCTCTTCATAAATTACTTCATCACAATTTTCAGATTCACGAATTTTAAGCAAAACTTCATAAAGATAATCTAGTGAGCGAAACTCACTAGAAATTGGTTCAACATAATTGGATCTCTTAAAGAGATTAGCAAGTGGATGAGGATCCATAAACTCTTAGCAAGCGAAGATGCAAGCAAAAAAGAAGGCACATGGTAACACAAGATTGAACGGAGGAAGAGCGAATAAAACGGCAAGGGTGAAGTGGGGGAGAGGAAAATGAGAGGCAAATGGCAAATAATGTAATGTGAGAGATAGGGATTGCGATGGGTACTTGGTATGGTTGACTTGCTTACGTAAGCCTCCCCGGCAACGGCGCGAGAAATTCTTCTTGCTACCTCTTGAGCACTGCGTTGGATTTCCCCGAAGAGGAGAGGATGATGTAGCAAAGTAGCGTAAGTATTTCCCTTAGTTTTTGAGAACCAAGGTATCAATCCAGTAGGAGACCATGCACAAGTCCCTCGTACCTACACAAAACGATAGCAACTCGCAACCAACGCTTAGGGGTTGTCAATCCCTTCACGGTCACTTACGAGAGTGAGATCCGATAGAGATAATATTTTTGGTAATTTTGATAGATAGATGCAAAGTAAAAAGTAAAGACAAAGTAAAACAAAGCAATTAAATAAAGTGATAGAGATTGATATGATGAGAATAGACCCGGGGGCCATAGGTTTCACTAGTGGCTTCTCTCGAGAGCATAAGTATTTTACGGTGGGTGAACAAATTACTGTTGAGCAATTGACAGAATTGAGCATAGTTATGACTATATCTAGGCAATGATCATGTATATAGGCATCATGTCCAAAACAAGTAGATCGAAACGATTCTGCATCCACTACTATTACTCCACTTATCGACCGCTATCCAGCATGCATCTAGAGTATTAAGTTAAAAACGGAGTAACGCCTTAAGCAAGATGACATGATGTAGAGGGATAAATTCATGCAATATGATAAAAAAACCATCTTGTTATCCTCGATGGCAACAATACAATACGTGCCTTGCTGCCCCTTCTGTCACTAGGAAAGGACAACGCAAGATTGAACCCAAAGCTAAGCACTTCTCCCATTGCAAGAACTACCAATCTAGTTGGCCAAACCAAAAAGAATAATTCGAAGAGACTTGCAAAGATAACTCAATCATACATAAAAGAATTCAGAGAAGAATCAAATATTTTCCATAGATAATACTGGATCATAAACCCACAATTCATCGGCCTCAACAAACACACCGCAAAAAGAAGATTACATCGAATAGATCTCCACAAGAGAGGGGGAGAACATTGTATTGAGATCCAAAAAGAGAGAAGAAGCCATCTAGCTACTAGCTATGGACCCAAAGGTCTGAAGTAAACTACTCACACTTCATCGGAGGGGCTATGGTGATGATGTAGAAGCCCTCCGTGGTGGATGCCCCCTCCGGTGGAGCTCCGGAACAGGCCCCAAGATGGGATCTTGTGGATACAGAAGGTTACGGTGGTGGAATTAGGTTTTTGGCTCCTGTTTTGATCGTTCGGGGATACTTAGGTATATATAGGAGGAAGGAGTACATCGGTGGAGCGTCAGGGGGCCCACGAGGTAGGGGGCGCACCCAGGGGGCGCGCCCTCCACCCTCGTGACCGCCTCTAGCACTGCTTGGAGTAGGGTCCAAGTCTCCTGGATCATGTTCGGTTGGAAAATCACAATCCCGAAGGTTTCATTCCATTTGGACTCCGTTTGATATTCCGTTTCTTCGAAACACTGCAATAGGCAAAAAAATAGCAATTCTGGGTTGGGCCTCCGGTTAATAGGTTAGTCCCCAAAGTAATATAAAAGTGGAAAATAAAGCCCAATATAGTCCAAAACAGTAGGTAAATTAGCATGGAGCAATCAAAAGTTATAGATACGTTGGAGACGTATCATAGGTATATATGGATGCAAGGGGTACGTTGGTGGAGCTTCGGGGGCCCCACGAGGCAGGGGGCGTGCCCTACGGGGGTGGGCGCGCCCCCCACCCTCGTGGCCAGCTCCCGTATCTTCTGACGTAGAGTCCAAGTCTATCTGGTGGCTTTCCTTCCAAAAATAACTTCTCCAGTTGATTTCGTTCCGTTTTAACTCTGTCTGATATTCCTTTTCCTCGAAACACTAGAATAGGCATAAAACAGCAAATCTGGGCTGGGACTCCGGTTAATAGGTTAGTCCCAAAAGTAATATAAAAGTGGAAAATAAAGCCCAATATTGCCCAAAACAGTAGATAATATAGCATGGAGCTATCAAAAATTATAGATACGTTGGAGACGTATCAAGCATCCCCAAGCTTAATTCCTGCTCGTCCTCGAGTAGGTAAATGTTTACTGGGTGCAAAAGTTTCTGATTTTCAGCAGGATCAACACAACTGTCACCGTAAGCCATCTAAAGGTCTTACTTGGCACTTTATGGAAACAAAAGCTATAAACCATGATTACTACAGTAGCATAATCATGTGAACACACAAAAATAGTAAGGATAAGTATTGGGTTGTCTCCCAACAAGCGCTTTTCTTTAATGCCTTTCTAGCTAGGCATGATGATGACAATGATGCTCACATAAAAGATAAGAATTGAAACATAACGGGAGCATCATGAAGCATATGACTAACACATTTAAGTGTAACCCACTTCCTATGCATAGGGATTTTGTGAGCAAACAACTTATGGGAACAATAATCAACTAGCATAGGAAGGTAACACAAGCATAGCTTCAAGAATTTAAGCACATAAGGAGGAAACTTGACATTATTGCAATTCCTACAAGCATATGTTCCTCCCTCATAATAATTTTCAGTAGCATCATGAATGAATTTAACAATATAACCAGCACCAAAAGCATTCTTTTCATGATCTACAAGCATAGAAAATTTGCTACTCTCTACATAAGCAAATTTCTTCTCATGAATAGTAGTGGGAGCAAACTTAACAAAATAATAATCATGTGAGGCATAATCCAATTGAAAACTAAAATCATGATGACAAGTTTCATGGTTATCATTATTCTTAATAGCATACAAGTCATCACAATATTCATCATAGATAGCAACTTTGTTCTCATAATCAATTGGAACCTCTTCCGAAATAGTGGAATCATTACTAAATAAAGTTGACACTCTTCCAAATCCACTTTCATATTCATCACAATAAGAGTCAACATCCTCCAAAATAGTGGGATCACTACTTCCTAAAGTTGACACTCTTCCAAACCCACTTTGATCAATATAATAATCATAAATAGGAGGCATGCTTTCATCATAAGAAATATTCTCATCAAAACCTGGGGAACAAAAAATATCATATTCATCAAACATAGTTTCCCCAAGCTTGTGGCTTTGCATATCATTAGCATCATGGATATTCAACGAATTCACACTAACAACATTGCAATCATGCTCATTATTCAAAGATTTAGTATCAAACATTTTATAGACTTCTTCTTCTAGCACTTGAGCACAATTTTCCTTTCCATCATACTCACGAAAGATATTAAAAAGATACAGCGTATGAGACAAACTTAACTCCATTTTTTTGTAGTTTTCTTTTATAAACTAAACTAGTGATAAAACAAGAAACAAAAAGATTCGATTGCAAGATCTAAAGATATACCTTCAAGCACTCACCTCCCCGGCAACGGCGCCAGAAAAGAGCTTAGTTGACGGGGTGTGAGTGAGTGCCCTTTACCTAGCCTCCCTGGCAACGGCACCAGAAAAGAGCTTGATGTCTACTACACAACCTTCTTCTTGTAGACGTTGTTGGGCCTGCAAATGCACAGGTTTGTAGGACAGTAGCAAATTTCCCTCAAGTGGATGACCTAAGGTTTATCAATCCGTAGGAGGCGTAGGATGAAGATGGTCTCTCTCAAACAACCCTGCAACCAAATAACAAAGAGTCTCTTGTGTCCCCAACACACCCAATACAATGGCAAATTGTATAGGTGCAATAGTTCGGCGAAGAGATGGTGATACAAGTGCAATATGGATGGTAGATGAAGGTTTTTGTAATCTGAAATAATAAAAACAGCAAGGTAAATAATGATAAAAGTGAGCGTAAACGGTAATGCAATGATAGGAAACAAGGCCTAGGGTTCATACTTTCACTAGTCCAAGTTCTCTCAACAATAATAACATAGATAGATCATATAACAATCCCTCAACATGCAACAAAGAGTCACTCCAAAGCCACTAATAGCGGAGAACAAACATAGAGATTATGGTAGGGTACGAAACCACCTCAAAGTTATTCTTTAGGATCGATCTATTAAAGAGTTCGTACTAGAATAACACCTTAAGACACAAATTAACCAAAACCCTAATGTCACCTAGGTACTCCATTGTCACCTCAAGTATCCGTGGGCATGATTATACGATATGCCTCACACAATATCAGATTCATCCAACCAACACAAAGTACTTCAAAGAGTGCCCCAAAGTTTCTACCGGAGAGTCAAGAACGTGTGCCAACCCCTATGCATAGGGTCATGGGAGGAACCCGCAAGTTGGTCACCAAAACATACATCAAGTGGCACATGATATCCCATTGTCACCACAGATAAGCACGGCAAGACATACATCAAGTGTTCTCATAAAAGACTCAATTCGATAAGATAACTTCAAAGGGGAAACTCAATTCATCACAACAGAGTAGAGGGGGAGAAACATCATAAGATCCAACTACAATAGCAAAGCTCGGGATACATCAAGATCATGCCATAGATGGAACACGAGAGACAACACGAGAGAGAGAGAGAGAGAGATCAAACACATAGCTACTGGTACATACCCTCAGCCCCGAGGGTGAACTACTCCCTCCTCGTCATGGAGAGCGCCGGGATGATGAAGATGGCCACCGGTAATGGATTCCCCCTCCGGCAGGGCGCCGGAACGGGCTCCCGAGAGGTTTTTGGTGGATACAGAGGCTTGCGGCGGCGGAACTCCCGATCTATCTTCTGTTCTAGAAGTTTTACGATACGTAGGTATATATGGGTGCAAGGGGTATGTCGGTGGAGCTTCGGGGGCCCCACGAGGCAGGGGGGCCGCTCCCTAGGGGGGTGGGCGCGCCCCCCACCCTCGTGGCCAGCTCCCGTATCTTCTGACATAGAGTCCAAGTCTATCTGGTGGCTTTCCTTCCAAAAATAACTTCTCCAGTTGATTTCGCTCCGTTTTGACTCCGTTTGATATTCCTTTTCCTCGAAACACTGAAATAGGCATAAAACAGCAAATCTGGGTTGGGCCTCCGGTTAATAGGTTAGTCCCAGAAGTAATATAAAAGTGGAAAATAAAGCCCAATATTGCCCAAAACAGTAGATAATATAGCATGGAGCAATCAAAAATTATAGATACGTTGGAGACGTATCAGTGCTACACCTCGAGCAACATACCACGCCGCTCCCGCTCCACGACGCGGTCATGCTCCCCGAGCGCCTTTTCCAGATCGGCCGCCTTAGCAAGGGCCGCCTTCAGCTCGGCGTCCTTGTCTTCGGCCGCCTTCTAGGCCGCCTCACGGCGACGAGTCTCGTCCTGACGAGCCTCCTCGGCCGCGGCGGCCTACTCCCGTAGGCGATCCCCCTTGGCCTGGAGCCGGCCCTTGTCGTCGGCCAGCTGGCCGCGCTACTGATCCGCTTGGACCAGGGCCCGTTGCGTCTCCATCACCTTTGTGGCCTCCGCCTTAAGGAGCTCCACCTCGGCCTCAAGGCGGATCTTGTGACCCGCCAGCTGCTTGTGCAGCCGGTTGGCCTCATCAAGAGACCGCTGGGCCGTGGCCGCCTCCGCCCTCGCCTACGCCGTCTTGACGCCAAGGCGGAAGGTATCAGCAACAAGCCGGTCGTAATGATGACCGGCCTGCAGCAGCCGGGTCCGCCAAGACAGTACCTCGGCTGCAAAAAGAAAAGTTCAGCAGAAGAAAAAAGGTAAGACTTAAGATTTGGCCCAACTACTACGTAGTTGGCCCAAATCTCGGGGGCTACACCCAGTGGGTGCGCTAGCGCGCCCCCACTAGAAAAGAGCATCAACTTACCTGCGGCGACGCGAAGCTCCTCCTCCCTGGCAGCAAGCTGCTCCTTGAGCTCCTGATGCTTGCCCAGGAGAAGGTTGAAGGCGGCAACCTAGAAGGCACCAAGATGCTGAAAAAAGACAGAAGTCAGAACAAGGCCCAGTGGTCTAAAGATTTGACACAACTACTACGTAGTTGGCCCGAACTTCGGGGGCTACACCCAGTGGGTACGCTATTGCGCCCCCACAAAGAAGAAACTACAACGAAACAAAAGAAGAAAGACTTACCAGGACGGCGCGCTCCAGGTCACGCGTCCGCTCCGTCTCGGCCTGGGCGAAGGCCTCAAGCTGCTCCGTCCAGCCTCGCAGGCGGCGGCTGACGGCATCCAGCGCCGCCTCCTCCTGGGTCTGAGGCCCGAAGACGGCCGCGCCCCCGCTTCGCGCGGGCTGCGGCACGGCAGCTCGGCACCCACCCTGCCAGGGCGCCAAGGCGAGTCCCTCGCTGGCCACTCGCGACGCGGCCAGCACCTGCTTCGACGCCCCTCCCGGCGCCGACGGCGACCCGGACGCCGGGACGCCCTGCGTCGCCACCTCAGGCACCGCCGCCTGCAGCACCTCCTCCATAGCCGACGGCGCCTCCGGCGTCGCCGCCTGCGGCATCTCCTCCAGGACGCCGCCGCTGATGACCCACAAGTATAGGGGATCTATCGTAGTCCTTTCGATAAGTAAGAGTGTTGAACCCAACGAGGAGCAGAAGGAAATGATAAGCGTCAGCAAGGTATTCTCTGCAAGTACTGAAATAAGTAGTAACAGATAGTTTTGTGATAAGATAAATTGTAACGAGCAACAAGTAACAAAAGTAAATAAAGTGCAGCAAGGTGGCCCAATCCTTTTGTAGCAAAGGACAAGCCTGGACAACTCTTATAATAGGAAAAGCGCTCCCGAGGACACATGGGAATATCGTCAAGCTAGTTTTCATCACGCTCATATAATTCACGTTCGGTACTTTGATAATTGGAACTGTGGGTGGACCGGTGCTTGGGTACTTCCCTTACTTGGACAAGCATCCCACTTATGATTAACCTCTATTGCAAGCATCCGCAACTACAAAAAAAAGTATTAAGGTAAACCTAACCATAGCATGAAACATATGGATCCAAATCAGCCCCTTACGAAGCAACGCATAAACTTGGGTTTAAGCTTCTGTCACTCTAGCAACCCATCATCTACTTATTACTTCCCAATGCCTTCCTCTAGGCCCAAATAATGGTGAAGTGTTATGTAGTCGACGTTCACATGACACCACTAGAGGTTAGACAACATATATCTTATCAAAATATCAAACGAATACAAAATTCACATGACTACTAATAGCAAGACTTCTCCCTTGTCCTCAGGAACAAACATAACTACTCACAAAGCATATTCATGTTCATAATAAGAGGGGCAATAATGTGCATAAAGGATATGAACATATGATCTTCCACCAAATAAACTAACTAGCATCAACTACAAGGAGTAATCAACACTACTAGCAACCTACTAGCACCAATCCCGGACTTGGAGACAAGAATTGGATACAAGAGATGAACTAGGGTTTGGAGATGAGATGGTGTTGGTGAAGATGTTGATGGAGATTGCTCTCTCCCGATGAGAGGAGCGTTGGTGATGACGATGGTGATGATTTCCCCCTCCCGGAGGGAAGTGTCCCTGGCAGAACAGCTCTGCCGGAGCCCTAGATTGGTTCCGCCAAGGTTCCGCCTCGTGGCGGCGGAGTCTCGTCCCGAAAGGTTCTCTTCTATTTTTTCTCATCGAAAGACTTCATATGGGAGAAGATGGGCGTCGGAGAGCCACCAGGGGGCCCACGAGGTAGGGGGCGCGCCCAGGGGGGCGCGCCCCCCACCCTCGTGAGCAGGGTGTGGGCCCCCTGGCCTTCATCTTTGGCGATGATTTTTCTTTGTTTATTTTAAGGTGTTCCGTGGATTTTTGGGACTTTTGGAGTTGCGCAAAATAGGCCTTCAATATTTGCTCCTTTTCCAGCCCAGAATTCCAGCTGCCGGCATTCTCCCTCTTCATGTAAACCTTGTACAATAAGAAATAATAGCCATAAGTATTGTGACATAACGTGAAATAACAGCCCATAATGCAATAAATATCAATATAAAAGCATGATGCAAAATGGACGTATCAACTCCCCCAAGCTTAGACCTCGCTTGTCCTCAAGCGAAAAGCCGATAACAATAAATATGTCCTCATGTTTAGAGGTAGAGGCGTCGATAAAAATAAAATACGGACATGAAGGCATCATGATTATTTCATAACAGCAACATAAATAGATTTTCTCATATGATTACTCATGTTCAAATGATGATCTTTTCACAAAGACAAAATATGAATCAGAAACCTTATTGGACACCAACAAATTATAGCCTCAGTCATTGAAGCAATTGCAATTTATCATAACATCAGAAAGAGTCTATGTTAGAGCTTAAAAGCAAGTCCACATACTCAACTATCACTTAGTCCTTCATAATTGCTAACACTCACGCGATACTTGTGGTTACGGAGTTTTAATCGGACACAGAGAAAGATAGGGGTTTATAGTTTTGCCCCACAACTTTTTACCTCAAGGGTAATGTCAACAGTAATAATTCATGCTCCCCCACATCCAATTAGATATATATATCATGTTCTTTCCAACATGCTGAGCTTGCCAAAGGATAAAATGAAAAAGGAAAGGTGAAGATCACCGTGACTCTTGCATAAGGTAGAGCATAATAATAAAAGATAGGCCCTTCGCAGAGGGAAGCAGAGGTTGTCATGCGCGTTTAGGGTTGATGCACAAAATCTTAATGCAAAAGAATGTCACTTTACATTGCCCCTTGTATGTGAACCTTTATTATGCAGTCCGTCGCTTTATTGCGTCCACAACAAGTTTGCAAAGTTTATTTTCTCCGCACTAATAAATCATGCATATTTAGAGAGCAATTTTTATTGCTTGCACCGATGACAACTTACTTGAAGGATCTTACTCAATCCATAGGTAGATATGGTGGACTCTCATGGCAAAGCTGGTTTAAGGGTATTTGGAAGCACAAGTAGTATTTCTACTTAGTGTTGAGAATTGGCTAGCATGAGGGGGAAAGGCAAACTCAACACGGTAGAGGAACCATGACAACATACTTTGTCTCAGATGTAAGAAAACATAACTCATCATGTTGTCTTCCTTGTCCAACCTCAACTCTTTAGCATGTCATATTTTCATGAGTGCTCCCAATCATAAAATATGTCAATGATAATATATCTATATGTGAAACCTCTCTTTCCTTATTACCTCCTATTAATTGCAACGATGACCAAAGCTATATTTGCCCACTCCCAACAACTTTTAATCATCATACTCTTTCTATGTGGAGTCATTACTTTCACTAAGATCAATACGAACTCTTTGATTCTTTTTATTCTTTTTCTTCTAATCACCCAAGATCATGGAAAAATACTCAAGCCCTTGACTCAACACTAATCTTTATTATATAGCTCACGGACTCGATTACAAAAAAGGATCATAAAGCAAAACTCAAAACTAGATCATGCCATGACTTTATTCTACTAAGTCAAGATACTACTAATAGGATCGAACTAAGAAAAACGGTAAAGACAGGAGTTGTGATGGTGATACAATACCAGGGCACCTCCCCCAAGCTTGGCAGTTGCCAAGGGGAGTGCCCATACCCATGTGATTATATCCTCGGAGGTGATGGAGGTGGTGATGAAGATGGTGGATAATCGCACATCGAGCGTAAAAGTTCCTCCAACTTGCGGATAATGTTCTTGAGCCCAGCAATGTGATCCTTCAACAAAATATTCCAAAACAGAGAAATATTGCCTTAAAATTGTTTTGGAGTCGGTTTACTTACCGTACCACATACCTATTCCTTTTCGGAGTCTGGGACGTTCTGGAAGGTGTCCTTTATGTACTCCTCCGGGGTTACGGTTTCAATAATATTAGTTTCAACATTTATAGGGTTACCTGAGATATAGTGTTTGATCCTTTAGTCGTTTACCACCTTCGGATTTGTGCCTGCGAAGTTGTTGATTTTTATGGCACCGGAACGATAGACCTCCTCGATAACGTAGAGACCTTCCCATTTGGAGAGAAGTTTTCCTGCAAAAAATCTTAAATGAGAGTTGTATAGCAATACATAATAACCTACATTAAACTCACGCTTTTGTATCCTTTTGTCATGCCACCTTTTAACTTTTTATTTAAACAACTTGGCATTTTCATAAGCTTGGGTTCTCCATTCATCAAGTGAGCTAATATCAAATAACCTCTTCTCACCGGCAAGTTTGAAGTCATAGTTGAGCTCTTTAATAGCCCAATATTCCTTCTGTTCTAGTTCGAGAGGTAAATGACATGCTTTTCCATAAACCATTTTATATGGAGACATACCCATAGGATTTTTGTATGCAGTTCTATAGGCCCATAATGCATCATTCAGTTTCTTGGACCAATTCTTCTAGACCTATTGATAGTCTTCTGCAAAATTAATTTGAGCTCTCTATTGCTCAATTCTACCTGACCACTAGACTGCGGGTGATATGGAGATGCAATTCTATGATTAACGTTGTATTTAGCAAGCATCTTACGGAAAGCACCATGAATAAAGTGTGAACCACCATCAGTCATTAAGTATCTAGGGACTCCAAACCTCGGAAAAATAACTTCCTTAAGATTTTTAATAGAAGTGTTATGATCAGCACTACTAGTTGGAATAGCTTCTACCCAATTAGTAACATAATCAACAGCAACTAAAATATGAGTGTGACCATTAGAGGCAGGAAAAGGTCCCATATAATCAAATCCCCAAACATCAAATGGCTCAATAACAAGTGAATAATTCATAGGCATTTCTTGGTGTCTACTGATATTACCAATTCTTTGACATTCATCGCAAGATAAAACAAACTTACGGGCATCCTTGAAGAGAGTAGGCCAATAAAAGCCGGATTGCAATACCTTATGTGCAGTTCTATCTCCAGCGTGGTGTCCTCCATAAGCCTTGGAGTGACACTTGCGTAGGATCTGTTCCTGTTCATGCTCAGGTACACAACGTCTAATAACACCATCTACTCCTTCTTTATAAAGATGTGGGTCATCCCAAAAGTAATGTCGCAAGTCATAGAAAAACTTTTTCTTTTGTTGGTATGTGAAGCTAGGCGGCATAAATTTATCAACAATATAATTAGCATAATCAGCATACAATGGAGTGCTATGAGAAGTACTTATGACATTTAGTTGCTCGTCAGGAAAGCTATCATCAATAGGTAGTGGGTCATCAAGAACATTCTCTAGCCTAGACAAGTTGTCTGCAATGGGGTTCTCAGCTCCTTTTCTATCAACAATATGTAAATCAAATTCTTGAAGCAAGAGAACCCATCTAATGATTCTAAGTTTTGCATCTTTTTTTCCATAAGATATTTAATAGCAGCATGATCTGTATGAATGGTTGCTCTAGAATCAACAATATAGAGTCTGAATTTATCACAAGCAAATACAACCGCTAAAAGTTCCTTTTCGGTAGTAGCATAATTTCCTTGAGCATTGTCTAGAGTCTTACTAGCATAATGGATAACATTCAATTTCTTATCAACTCTTTGCCCTAGAACAGCACCTACAGCATAATCACTAGCATCACACATAATGTCAAAGGGTAAATTCCAATCAGGTGGCTGTACAACAGGTGCAGAGACTAATGCTTTCTTAAGTATTTCAAATGCTTCTACACAATCATCATCAAAGACAAATGGTACATCTTTTTGTAATAAATTAGTCAGAGGCCGAGAGATTTTTGAGAAGTCCTTGATGAACCTCCTATAAAATCCGGCGTGACCAAGGAAACTTCTTATACCTTTGATGTCCTTGGGACATGGCATCTTTTCAATAGCATCAACCTTGGCTTTATCAACTTCAATACCTTTTTCAGAAACTTTGTGCCCCAAGACAATACCTTCATTCACCATAAAGTGGCACTTTTCCCAATTCAAGACAAGATTAGTTTCTTCACATCTTTGCAAAACTCGAGCAAGATTGCTCAAGCAATCATCAAAAGAGGAACCATAGACGGAAAAGTTGTCCATGAAAACCTCACAAATTTTCTCATAGAAGTCAGAGAATATAGCCATCATACATCTTTGAAAGGTAGCAGGTGCATTACATAAACCAAAAGGCATACGTCTATAAGCAAAAGTACCAAAAGGGCATGTAAAAGTAGTCTTTGATTGATCTTTAGCCGACACAGGTATTTGAGAAAAACCAGAATAACCATCTAGAAAGCAATAATGTGTATGTTTGCATATTCTTTCTAGCATTTGATCAATAAAAGGTAAGGGGTAATGATCTTTCTTAGTGGCCTTATTTAATTTGCGGAAATCAATTACCATCCTATAACCTGTGATAATTCTTTGCGGAATTAATTCCTCTTTATCATTAGGGACAACAGTAATACCTCCCTTCTTAGGGACACAATGGACAAGACTTACCCACTGACTATCAGCAACGGGATAAACTATACCTGCCTCCGGAAGCTTGAGTATTTCTTTTCTCACCATTTCTTTCATTTTAGGATTCAAACGTCGTTGGGGATCACGAACCGGTTTGGCATTCGCTTCCAATTTTATTTTATGTTGACATAGAGTGGGACTGATGCCCTTAAGATCATCCAAAGTATATCCAATAGTGGCATGATGCTTCTTCAGAGTTTTCAATAATCTTTCTTCTTCATGCTCTAAAAGGTTAGCACTAATAATGACAGGATATATTTTCTTTTCATCAATATAAGCATATTTAAGATTATCAAGAAACGGTTTAAGCTCAAACACGGGACCACCCATGGGTGGAGGAGGATCCCCTAGGATTTCAACAGGCAAATTGTGCTGCAGAATAGGTTCCTGTTTAAAGAATACTTCATCTATTTCCCTTATTTCATTCATGAACATATCATTTTCATGGTCTAGCAAATAGTGTTCTAAATGATCACTAGGAGGTACGGCAATAGAAGAAAGACCAATAATTTCATCCTTACTAGGCAATTCTTCCTCACGATGTTGTTTACTAAATTTAGAGAAATTAAACTCATGGACTATATCATCCAAACCAACAGTAACAACATTCTTTTTGCAGTCTATCGTAGCATTAACAGTACGCAAGAAGGGTCTACCAAATATAATGGGACAAAAGCTATCTTGTGGAGAACCAAGAATAAGAAAATCAGCGGGATATTTGGTTTTCCCACACAAGACTTGAACATCTCTAACAATTCCCATTGGAGATATAGTATCTCTATTGGCAAGTTTAATTGTAACATCAATTTCTTCTAACTCAGCAGGTGCAATCTCATGCATAATTTCTTTGTATAAGCCAATGGGTATAACACTAGCACTAGCACCCATATCACATAAGCCATGATAACAATGATCTCCTATTTTAACAGAAATAACATGCACGCCTACCATAGGTCTATGTTTATCTCTATCACAGGGTTTAGCAATTCTAGCAGTTTCACCAATGAATTGAATAACATGCCCATCAATATTATCAGACAAGAGATCTTTAACAATAGCAATATTGGGTTCTACTTTGACTTGCTCAGGAGATGTATAAGTCCTAGTATTGCTTTTACGAACAACAGTTGAAGCTTTAGCATGATCTTTCATTCTAACAGGGAAAGGGGATTTCTCAACATAAGAAGTGGGAACAATAGGATCATTATAAGTGACAATCTTTTCTTCAACTTTAATAGGTGCAGCTACTTTTACTTCTATGGGAGGATGATATTTAAACCACTTCTCCTTGGGGAGATCAACATAAGTAGCAAAAGATTCACAAAAAGAAGCTACTATCTCAGAGTCAAGTCCATATTTAGTGCTAAACTTACGGAAAATATCGGTATCCATAAAAGATTTAACACAATCAAACTTAGGTGTCATACCTGACTCCTTACCTTCGTCGAGATCCCAATCTTCAGAGTTGCGTTTAATTCTATCCAATAAATTCCATCCAAATTCAATAGACTTCATCATAAAAGGGCTAGCACAAGAAGTATCGAGCATGGTGCGATTATTATCAGAAAGCCGAGCATAAAAATTCCAGAGAATTGTCAATTTTGAGAGCTCATGATTGGGGCATGAATATAACATTGATTTAAGCCTCCCCCAAGCTTGAGTGATGCTTTCTCCTTCGCGAGGCCAAAAATTATATATATAATTGCGATCACGATGAACAAGATGCATAGGGTAATACTTTTGATGAAATTCCAATTTCAATCTTTTATAGTTCCATGATCTCGTATCATCAGATAGCCTATACCATGTCAACGTGTCTCCCCCCAAAGATAAAGGGAAAGCCTTCCTCTTAACAACATCATCGGGTATACCTGCAAACTTAAATAGTCCACATATATCATCCACAAAGCGTAGATGTTCGTCAGGATGCTTTGTTCCATCTCCTGCAAAAGTGTTAGCTAGCAGTTTTTCCATCATACCCGAAGGGATCTCAAAAGAAGTTTCATTTTCAATAGGTTCAGTAGGTTGAGTAGGTTGAGGAGCAACTCTTTGCTCTACTGGACGGGGTGAAGATACCCCGAACAAGCCCCTCAAACAATTACTTTCCATGGCAGCAAGTGACAGAAAATTTTAGCACACTAAATAAATTTTTTCTTACCAAATTCCACCTACCAAAGGTGCTTCACTCCCCGGAAACGGCGCCAGAAAAGAGTCTTGATGACCCACAAGTATAGGGGATCTATCGTAGTCCTTTCGATAAGTAAGAGTGTCGAACCCAATGAGGAGTAGAAGGAAATGATAAGCGGTTTTCAGCAAGGTATTCTCTGCAAGTACTGAAAGAAGTAGTAATAGATAGTTTTGTGATAAGATAACTTGTAACGAGCAACAAGTAAAAAAAGTAAATAAAGTGCAGCAAGGTGGCCCAATCCTTTTGTAGCAAAGGACAAGCCTGGACAACTCTTATAATAGGAAAAGCGCTCCCGAGGACACATGGGAATATCGTCAAGCTAGTTTTCATCACGCTCATATGATTCGCGTTCGGTACTTTGATAATTCGATATGTGGGTGGACCGGTGCTTGGGTACTGCCCTTACTTGGACAAGCATCCCACTTATGATTAACCTCTATTGCAAGCATCCGCAACTACAACAAAAGTATTAAGGTAAACCTAACCATAGCATGAAACATATGGATCCAAATCAGCCCCTTATGAAGCAACGCATAAACTAGGGTTTAAGCTTCTGTCACTCTAGAAACCCATCATCTACTTATTAATTACCAATGCCTTCCTCTAGGCCCAAATAATGGTGAAGTATTATGTAGTCGATGTTCACATAACACCACTAGAGGTTAGACAACATACATCTTATCAAAATATCAAATGAATACCAAATTCACATGACTACTAATAGCAAGACTTCTCCCTTGTCCTCAGGAACAAACGTAACTACTCACAAAGCATATTCATGTTCATAATCAGAGGGGTAATAATGTGCATAAAGGATCTGAACATATGATCTTCCACCAAATAAACCAACTAGCATCAACTACAAGGAGTAATCAACACTACTAACAACCTACTAGCACCAATCCCGGACTTGGAGACAAGAATTGGATACAAGAGATGAACTAGGGTTTGGAGATGAGATGGTGCTGGTGAAGATGTTGATGGAGATTGCCCTCTCCTGATGAGAGGAGCGTTTGTGATGATGATGGTGATGATTTCCTCCTCCCGGAGGGAAGTGTCCCCGGCACAACAGCTCTGCCGGAGCCCTAGATTGGTTCCGCCAAGGTTCCGCCTCATGGCGGCAGAGTCTCGTCCCGAAAGGTTCTATTCTATTTTTTTATCATCGAAAGACTTAATATGGGAGAAGATGGGCGTCGGAGAGCCACCAGGGGGCCCACGAGGTAGGGGGCACGCCCAGGGGGGGCCCACCCTCGTGAGCAGGGTGTGGGCCCCTGGCCTTCATCTTTGGCGACAATTTTTCTTTATTTATTTTAAGGTGTTCCGTGGAGTTTTGGGACTTTTGGAGTTGCGCAGAATAGGCCTTCAATATTTCCTCCTTTTCCAGCCTAGAATTCTAGCTGCCGGCATTCTCCCTCTTCATGTAAACCTTGTAAAATAAGAGAGAATAGCCATAAGTATTGTGACATAACGTGAAATAACAGCCCATAATGCAACAAATATCGATATAAAAGCATGATGCAAAATGGACGTATCAGCCGCCGCCACCACCATTAGCCCCCGCGCGCTCGACCATGTCGGCTCGCGGCAGGGTGTCGCCCCCCACCTCCACGACCTCCCGGTCGGCAATCACCACCTCAGCCTGGCCCCCATGGCCGCGCTCCCTCACCGACGACGGCTCAAAAACCGTCGCCGCCACCACCGTGCCCTCCGGCATCTCGCGCCAGGCCGGCTCCACGCCAGATTGTGCCCATGCCGCCACCGCGTCGGTCCAAGCCTGGTCCGACGCCGCCTCCAGCTTCACCTCGGCCCAGTTCCTGTCCCGCCAGGCTAACGCCTCGGCGTCGATCGGGTCCAGGCCGAGGTCCGAGTCGCCCCATCCCATCTCCCCGGCCAGGCCGGCGAGGTCGGACCGGCTCCTGCAAAACGTGGCCCCTTCGGCGGCCACAGCCTCTGCCGCCGCCCTCGCCAGCGCGATGGGCGACCTGAAGAAGAAGGCAGAATAAGCAAAAAGAGACAACACTGGCTCAAGAATTCCAGGCGCAAGCAGGAAATAAAACTTACCCCGTCAAGACCGGGACCGGGGTCGGCCTCCCGTGCTTCTTCTTGGCCGGCCTCCTAGGATCGGCGGGTCCGCCGAACCCTTCGATCCCCGGGGTCGCGGCGCGATGCTGTCCTTTCCATGCGGGCGGATCGGCGCCGCCCCATGCGAGGACCCGGCTCCGCCCGCATCGCCGCCTCCCCTGCCCAACGCCGCTACACCAGCAACCGGCGTCAGCGTCGCCTTCACCGCGACACGATCAACAATTCAAGACAAAATGAAGAAGGAAACATGCAAGACTTACCAGCACGGCGCCCAGCACCGGCGTCGGACTCAGCCACCTCCTCGCCGCCTTGGGCCGCGGGCTCCTCTGGTGCCACCGGCGCCACCTGCAACGGAGCCCGGGCGTAAGGATGCCGGATTGCGTTCAAGATAATCTCCCGCGCCGCATCGGGACGAGCAAGAAGATGCGCGATAGCAAAGTAAGAAGACCAGACGCTCACCTGTGGCGCCGGGTTCGATTGGCTATACGGCGCCTTGCCGAATCGCCAATCCTCTCCAAGATTGGCCTTGGAGATGTTTTTGATGCTGTGCGCGACCTGCTCCACAGACAGCCGCGTCGATGCCATTCGGTTGGCGTCCTGTAGGCCAATCATCTCGCCGATGAGGCAGGAGCGCCTCTGAAGCGGAAGGACCCGGCGGGTGATGAACGCGGTGAGGAGGTCCGTGCCGGTGAGCCCCTCCTGCGTCCTCATCGCCATCACCCGCTCGTAGAGATTGACGATCTCCTGCGACGGGCACCGAAGCAAGTAGCCCCAGTTCGTCTTCGCCCGCGGCGGTGCGATGATGATGGGCGGAAGATTAATATGGTCCGCGCCATGGTTGCGAACATAGAAGAAGGAATTCTGCCATTTCTTGGCAGAATCCTCAAGCGGGATCTTGGGGAAATCCGCCCCAGAACGCTTCGAGATGACAGCAGCGCCGCAGTCGGCGAACTCCCCGGCCGACGGGCCCTTCTGCTTCAAGGAGAAGAAACGCGCCCAGAGGTCGATCGTCGGCTCGACCCCCAGGTACCCCTCGCACAGGGTCACGAAACTGGAGAGCTGGACGATGGCGCCCGCGCCAAGATGGTGCGGTTGAAGCCCGAAGAACTCCAAAAATGCGCGGAAGAAGGTGCTCATCGCAGCCCGAACCCGCGCTCAAAATGCATGAGGAAGACGACGTGCTCCTACCCCTCGGGCTGGGGCCTCTGTTCACCGCGCGACAGGCAGACGCCGACGTCCGTCTCCCATAGCAAGCGCCGCGAAGCTCGAAGCTGCGTGATGTCCTCGCTGGTGACGTTGGAGCCCATCCAGGAGCCTGACGGCAGCGCCATGGACGGAAGCGGGAAGAAGAAGATGAACGACGGAGGAAGCTCTGCTCAGGGCTGCGGGCGCATCTGTGCGTCGGTGGCAAAGAGCAAAGCAGGAGCAGGGGGACAAGAGGGCGTGAGCGGGAATGGTGTCCGCTGCCCCCTTGCCCCCTTCAATTTATAAGCCCCGGTTCAAACATGGGGAAGTGGGATCATCTGCACTTGCCTGTTCCACTACCCTGCAATAAGTGCGCATGTACGCATGCACTAACTGCTCGGGGAAGTGCAACCGGCCCCCAGACGCCACAATAAATCCGTGCGCGTGGCCCAAGGGCGCGCGGTGGCGGGCCCCCGGCCCGTCGCCCGGCCTCGTCACGCGTGTGGCCTGTCAGGCCCCTCTGACTTCTGGGCGCCACATGGCGCCTGTGCGAAGCCCAAGGGATCGCCTAAGGATTCAATGGACTCCTCGGTTCCCGCCACGGCTGGGATGCCGCGATCCGGTTTCCGAGAAAACTGGCACACAGTGGGTGTAGCCGGACCCGGCGCTCGCAGAATCCACCTTGCTCAGGGGGAAACTACGAAGGCCCACTCATCAGAAGATGGCAGACCTTCACAGCTTCGGGGACTACTGTTGGGGTGATGAACCCCGGGCAGGCAACGGAACTAAAACAGCAGGGCCCGCATCGCCCCGCAAACCGGCACGCGCCTGGCCGGGTCGCTCGACCCGGCAGGGCCCACAACCCGGCCAAACTCCCTGACCCGGCAAGGTACGTCAACCCGGCTGCAGCAACTGGCGCAAGACAACTCGACCCGGCGCAACCAAGGCTTCCACGGCAAGCCAGCCCCACCCATGGCGTCCACGGCAACCGAGCCACGGGTCAACTCCCGTCCCATCCAGGCTGTACGATGGGACGAGACCTAAACCACCGATGACCAAGACAACAGTGTTTTCACCCATGCCTGTGGTCAGCCGGGGCATGGCAATAGTGCCCCTCACCTACCCGCTGACCAAGGCTGGCGTGGCAATAGTGCTCCCACCCTCACCGCTGACTACAACAAGCGGCAGCCTGACAGAGAGCATTGCACACGACTCGACTCGGCCATGCCCTGATGATCGACAAGACGGCACACAGTCCCCCTAGGCACGCGGGGCCCACGCCTAGGGGAACCCGGCAAACCACAAGCCAACAAGCGGGACCCAGCTTGGTGTCCCAGACACCGACAATACGGACCCACCGACTCGGCATATTACCATTGTAACCCTGGGTGGGTTGATCTATAAAACCCCCCAGGAACCCACGCCTACAAGGAGGCCGAGGAGACCAGAGACAGAAAGTAAGAAACAGAAGCACAAGCAAGCATAGAACTAGCCACCCAACAGCAGTACCGGAGAGAAGGAGCAGCCCAAGCCTTGGCCAGCTTCCTTCCTCCTCCACACAGCTCCAGGAGCAACATTGTACTATCAATCATCCGACCAAACTCGGCAGGACTAGGGGTGTTATCTCTCCGGAGAGCCCAGAACCTGGGTATGTCCGGCGTCCCGCGCCCGCGCATGCCAACCTCGCCTCTGGAGCCCACCAGCGCCGTCGAGCCTCCTCCTCTCTTTAGCCATGCCTTGGCATCTACCGTGCGCCCACCACGACAGGTTGAATTCTAATAAATCCAGGGGTTAATTTGTAAAATCAAATTGTTCTGTAGATATCACTTAAAGAGGGACTACATGTACAATTTCTAGAAAATGGGAGGGCTTTTTTGCAAAACAACCACTATGACGGACAGCAGAAGCAATATCTGCTTTATTATTAGGGAGATATTTACTCCCTCCATCCAAAAAAACTTGTCCCTCAAACAAATGCATGCATGTGTTCTCGGATGCGTACGTGGCGTTTGCAACACAAGATGCACCACAATCGGCGATGTCAGCGCACGACTTGTTGCATCAACTGTGCGTGCTCGTTATTACCATTGCACATGCTTATTTTAATTAGAATGTGTGTTTATCTAGCGCACACACCTTGATCTGTCTGACCAATTATGTTTGTTGTGGCTAATCGAAACAGTTCATTCGTGTCAAGTGTATGTCGTCTATAGGATACACTTTAACGGCGCCAACCGGGGTGGCAGGCGGTGTGCCCACCGGCTCAACCTCGGAGGAGGGAGCCAGGGACCCGAGGGCCCGGTCAGACTCAACCTCGGGGAGGGAGTCGAGAACCCGGGAGGGGGCAGCGGCAGACGCCGGGCCGTGGGGGCTGCCGGGGATGGCCGCTGCGCATCGCTCCAGGTAGGGGGCGTGGGGGTTGGCGCCGAAGAATCCGCGGCCGGAGGAACCTGAAAAAACGGGAACATTGTCTTGACAAAATACACGTGCCTCGAGGTGCACACACGATGATTGACAGGATCATAGCACCGGTAACCTTTGGTGTTGGGAGGGTAGCCAAGGAAGACGCATGGGACGGATCGGGGTGTGTGCTTGTATGGCGTGGTGGACGCGGTGCTAGGATAACAGAGACACCCAAAGATGCGGAGACCATCATAGGATGGTGGTGTACCGAAGAGAAGGTGGTGAGGGGCATAGTTCCACCGAGGACGACACGGACGAATGTTAACTAAAAGAGTGGCGGTGGTGAGAGCATCGGGCCAGAACCGAGCGGGCATGTTAGCGTGAAAGAGCAATGTGCGAACACACACTAGTAGAAAAACACCTATTAGACCCGGTTCGTAAGGGCCTTTAGTCCCGGTTCATGAACCGGGACTAATGGGTCGTTACTAATACCTGCACCCATTAGTCCCGGCTCAAACACGAACCGGGACAGATGGTCCTCCATGTGGCCGGTGCGCCGAGCCCAGGCAGTGGGGCCTTTGGTCCCTGTTGGTGGCACCAACCGGGACCAAAAGGCATCCACGCATCAGCATTCCAGTGGCTGGGGGTTTTGCTTTTTTTGAAAGGGGGGTTTGGGGGTTTTGGGGGGTTAATTTAGGTGTTTCATATATTGTGTTAGCTAGCTAATTAATAGAGAGAAGTGTCCTCTCTTATGTCCGTGCTTGGTCGATGCTATGTACTATATACATATAGCCCTCGACACGCTAGCTAGTAAGAAAATGAAGGGAACCATTGAGTACAGAAGTTCGTCATGCATACCGAGAGAAATGATCGATCGACCTCTCCTTCTCCGAGAGATTGGTCGAACAACAAGTTTTCGTATCATGTATCCGACGCTACTGGCTACATACATGTACAATATGTAAGATCTCTCAATTACAGTCCCCTAGCAATTGAATCAACTTCCGCATGGTATTCTCCGGCTTTGTTGATGACGTGGTCAAGAAAGAATCCCGACAATTCCTCTTGAATTGCTTTCATGCAATCTGGTTCTAGGAGTTCATTCCGCATCTGCCACGTCTAATTTGAAGAAGGGGTTAATTAATACATATATATGAATGAAACTCAACAGAAATGATCGTGTAATAAAATGAAATTCTGAATATTATTGCTTACGCACTTCATATTGTCTTTGAGAGTAGCCCCGCTTGTTTTTCAAAGTCGCGGTGTGGATGAACTCGCACATGTAGTATCCACAGAAATCATTCCCTTGTTCCTGCCACAAGCACTTTACGAGAAATAGAGGTCAATTAAACTGATAATGAAGCATTATAAATGGCATTGATGAAAGTATAGCTATAGAATCAACGGGAGATGCACGCAACTAGCTAGCCAGTAGTACTTACTTTCGGGTATGTATATCGCAGCTCCTTCGGCAGTCCCGGAGCTTTAGCGGTGAACTGTTTCCAAACCCTGCAAGACAAAGAAAATAATTATTATTACTTGAGATATCAGGAAATGAACAAAAAGTTGCCGATATGGTGCGATAATGATCGATTGAACTTACTTGCTAAGCATTTCAATCATGTCCGCATAGGTTTTGGGACCTTTCCGTCTCGAGTCTAAGACGGTTACTAGTCCATGCTCAAGATTAATCTCCAGAAGAATATAGTGGTACCTGCGCACACATGCATAACTCATCAATTACATTACTATAACCTCGCTCGAGTAATAAGGGAAACCGAATATGCACACGACAGTAACACTCACTTGCCGTTGTAAGGAAAGAATATGGTATCTTTGTTTTGATTTTTGATCAACGATTGTAGAAAGTTGTCCTCGGCCTCTTTGACGTGCTTTTCAACCAGAAATACATCTATGATATTTGTGTTAATGAACCCAATATCATAAATTTCTTGTTTTTTGCACTCGACGATCTTCAATCTGCATAATATATTGAGGATAATTAATTATAAATACATGCAATGAAAGAGCCGAGCTATATATAGATACTTAATGACAGAAATAGTACTTACAGGCAGTAGCAAAAGACCGTTAATTTATCGAGGGCCTTTTGATTGAAGAACTCGAAGAACTCCTCAAATGGAACAGGCAATAGATCATTTCCAACGAGGTCGTGCTCCTCTTTAATTCTCAGATACAAAGTATTCGTCCCCCCAGACTCTCTGCAGGTTTTCATGTACCAAGTATGGAATCTTCGCATCATCGTTGTTAGAGATTTTTCATCTTTGACGAGAGGCTTCCCGTACTCGTATATGTGTTCCTCCACCTCCATGAAATCAGGAAGTGCATTGTCAAGCAGGTAATCTTGTAGATTGCCATAACCCGCCACCATCCCCGGAACATTAGCGACGATGTTACCGCTAGACACATTGAACGGGGGGCACGATCGGTTCGCTTGTTCGCCGAGCTGGTCAATTTTTTTCGCAGCTGCTCGTTCTCTTGCTCTTTGATGTCTGACAGTACTTCCCGACCATGCCGCTTGGTGATATGTCTGTTCAGTAATGCCTCATAGTTGGTTCTCGGTGGAGACTTTGCTGGTTTCCTCAGGGCATCGAGAGTGCGCTTTGCTTTCACCGGATCTACCTTCTCCTCCGGAGGTGGATGTCTCTTTGCTTTCACCCCTTCAAAGAACTCCTTCACGTGGGTCCGCACGATCGTATCATTTTCCTCCTCAGTCCTATCATACGGTAAACTTCTCTAGAGGCTTGAGAGGTGGACCGTATCTGTATTGCCTCCCGCCTCTGGTTGTGCTGCTAGACGCCGGAGCAGACGGAGCAGATGCGGCGTCAATCTTCTTTCGTGCTTGCTTACGGGGTGGAGGAGAAGGACTACGACGCGTCGGAGCAGCCGGGGCGGCGGCGGGTCTCTTCCGCCCTTGCTGGCGAGGCAGAGAAGGAGGAGGCTGCTGGCTGCTCGGGAGCGCCGGCGTAGGCGGAGAAGGAGGCGGAGTGTCGCCACGCACCGGAGAAGGAGGCGGAGTGCCGCCACGCGTGCCCAGATCGTCACTCATCAGAGGAGGAGGCGGTGGAGGAGGCGGAGTGCCCTGACTCGCCGGAGGAGGAGGAGGAGGCGGAGGCATCCAGTTCGGAAGGTTGATGGGCTCCTTCTGCCATAGGCATGGAGTCTTCAGAGCAGAGCCCAGCCTAGTCTCCCCTTCACCGGTAGGGTGGTCAAGCAGGAGGTCCTCAAATCCCTCCGTTATTTCATCCACCATCACCTTAGCATATCCTTCTGGAATCGGCTGGCACTGATAAGTTGTGTCGGGTCCACTAGGATAAACAGAGCCAACAGCCGCCTTGACCTTCAAATTCATCCATCGCGCCATAATGTGGCAATTTTGAGACTCCATGATATCATCCACGGGATAGCTGGCAGGAGTCGTCAAGACATGCTCCGGCTGAAGCAGCTCGGTGGAATCCACACTGGTTCTCCGCTGAGATGGCGGGGTAGCTTCGGGGGAAGCTTCGGCAGGTCGTTTGTTGCGATCTCTGCTGCTTCTCGTTCCTCTAGCCCCAGTACCCTTTCGTGCAGCGCCTGCAGTTGGCCCTGCTCCAGTTTCTTCCTCCTCTTGTGGGTTTTGTTACCCCCTGCGTCCGGAAAACCAACCTTCCACGGAATGGAGCCTGGCGTGCCTCGTGTCCGTCCAGGGTGCTCAGGATTCCCAAGGGACATTGTGAGCTCGTCCTTCTCCCTGTTTGGAATGAACGTCCCTCGCTGCGCTGCATCGATATAGTGTCGAAGGTTCTTGACTGGTAATTGCAGTTGCTCGTCCGTCCAATGGCACTTCCCTGTTACAGGGTCCAAGGTTCCGTCAGCCCCGAAGAACCAAGTCCGGCAACGGTCTGGCCAGTACATTGTCTCTGGTTCGATCCCTTTTTCAAGCAGATCATGCTCAGCCTTGGACCACTTAGGGCCGGCTTTGAGGTCGCCACCTGACCCCGTACGATGGTAAAGCTTCTTCTTCGCAGCATTTTTCTTGTTTGTCGCCGACATCTTCTTACTCTTTTCCGATGTCTTGTGGGCCACAAATGCGGGCCGGTGATCTTTGATCTTCTCATATTTGCCGATGAATTCTGGTGTCTTTTTTTTGACAAACTGGTTCAGCTCTTTCCTCCACCTCCTCATTAGGGTTGCCATCTTCTTAAGAGCACAAGACTTGATTTATTGCTCTTTAACTAGCTTCTCCGGATCCTCCTCTAGTGGTAGGGTGAAACTTGCCTTCAGATGAGTCCAAAGATCTTCTTTCTTCATATCATTGACATAAGACACCTCAGGGTCTTCCTCCTTAGGCTTATACCATTGCTGGATGCTGATAGGGATCTTGTCCCTAACAAGAACCCCGCACTGAGCAGAAAATGCCTTCCTTGTCGGGATGGGTTCAATCGGTTTGCCGTCGTGCGCGATTTCTATTATCTCAAACTTTTCATCCGAGCTCAACTTTTTCTTCGGGCCTCGTCTCCTTACCAAAGTTGTGCTCGATCCGGAGGGCTAGAAATTATAAGGAAGAAAGACGAGAGTAATTAATATGTGTACATATACCAAAACAATGGAAGCATCAATTAACTAGTCAGCACGGGCTTAACTAATATATATATACCTGGCCGGACTCGGTTCGATCACCGGAGCAGTCAGCACGTCTCCTTCTTGTACCTCCATTGTGTCATCGGAGCCATCATGAACATAGTCCTCTTCTTGTACCGGCATTAATGGGCCGAAGCCATCATGAACATAGCCCTCTTCTTCACCCAGTTCTTCCAGCTGACCATCGGTGTCGAGGAGAAATGACGCAACTTCATCACTTCCATTTGCGATTATGTCCCCCAACATCGCTTATGTTTCTTCGTCTCGGGAGTGCTCCATAGTTTCTGCAAATATTTACAACATGTCAATTATTATTCAAACATGGTATAGATGGATATATATATATATATATATATATTAGTGGCAAACATAGAACTAGCTAGTTAATCACAATAAGGAATCATGTTAGTGGCCTCGACGCTGCTTCTCTAGGGTTTGGGGTCACCTCGACACAACGCTTCAAGGGTTTGGGGTGGCCTCGACGACAACGCTCTTTTAACTTGGTAAATTTGGGTGGCCTCGAGAGAGTTAATTTGTCGGGTAGGGGTGCGGCGGGAGGGGGTAGGAGACCAACATCGTTTTCTCTCTAGGGTTTGGGTGACCTCGAGAGTTTTGGTCGAGCGAGAGGGCCGAGGGGGGTGCTGCCGTTGTATAAGTTATCACGGTCGAGAGGGGGTATATATATCGACCGCCCCTCATGTCGAAGTTATCTCGAGGGGGTTATATCGACAACGACGCGACCTACATATACATGGGAAAATAATGTTATCGGGGAGGGGGTATATATCGGTACCCCCCCCTTGTGTTGAAGTTTCTTCTTTCTCCTCTATTCCTTTGTTCTTCTACTACTCTTCTTTTTCTTCTTCTCCCTCGAGAAAGGAAAATAAGGAAAAGGAAGAAAAGAGGAAGAAGGAAGAAGGAAGAATAAGAAGAAAAAAAGGAGAAGAAGAAAGGAATAGAGGAGAAGAAGAAAAATAGAAAATTCTATTTTTTCGTCTTCTCCTCTATTCCTTTCTTCTTCTCCTCTTCTTTTTCTTCCTTTTTCTTCTTCTTATTTATTTCTCCTCTTCTTCCTCCCCTCTTCTTCTCCTTTC
Source organism: Triticum dicoccoides (assembly GCF_002162155.2). NCBI lineage: Eukaryota > Viridiplantae > Streptophyta > Magnoliopsida > Poales > Poaceae > Triticum > Triticum dicoccoides. The sequence continues at coordinate 369,687,922 of NC_041393.1, read as the reverse complement.
TTCCTCTTCTTATTTTTCTTTTTCCTCTCATTATTTTTCTTCTTCTTCCTTTCCTAGCTAGATATATAAAATTTTACTAAAAATTAAACTAACCTAAAATGTACTAAATCAGAGAACATACATAGATAAAAGATTTCTAAAAATCTAACTTTTGCATATATGTATACTTTAAAACATCATTACAATTGAAAAAATACATACATACATAAAAAACATGTAAAAAATACATACATACATATATGAACAAACATAAAAAAATACATATATCTAAAAAGTACATACATACATATATGAATCTAAAAACATATAAAAATAGCATAAAAATAGCACGGCGGCGGCGGGGCCGCAGAGGTGCGGTGCTCACAGAGGGAGGAGCGTGCGGCGGGCAGCGTCGGGGCGAGCAGGGGCGCGGGCAGTGGCGTGGCGACGACGTCGGGGCAGGAGCGGCGCGCGGCCGGGCAGGGGCGGCGCGCGGGGCAGGGACGGCGCGCAGGGCAGGGACGGCGCGCGGCGATGGCGACGGGCGAGGGCGCGGGCGACGGCGAGGGCGCGGTCGGCGACGACGACGGGCGCGGGCGACGGCGACGGTGACGGCGGGGGCGGCGGGCGGCGTCGGGGCAGCCTGGCGGCGACGATGTGCTCGGCGTCGTCGGGGGGCAACTGTGGTGATGAACTCTGCAAAACTGCTAAGTGTTGCTTATATAGCAAAGCCTTTAGTCCCAGTTGGTGGCACCAACCGGGACTAATGCACCCTTTAGTCCCGGTTCGTGCCACCAACCGGGACAAAGGCCTCTTTTTCGGCAGCCCAAAGGGCGGGAAGCGGCGGTCTTTGGTACCGGTTGGTGACACCAACCGGGACCAATGCTCCCCCTTTAGTCCCAGTTGGTGCCACCAACCGGGACCAAAGGCCCCTGTGCTGCCCACGCCGGGGCCAAAGTTTAGTCCCACCTCGCTAGTTGAGAGGGGCATGCAGTGGTTTATAAGCCCCACTGCCGCACCCCTCTCGAGCTCCTCTTCACCGCAGGCTTTCGGGCCTACTTGCTATTGCTTTGCCTGATGGGCCTTCTGGGCCTACTGCGGGCCTGAATCCTGGCCCATACTAGGGTTTCTAGTCGTATTCAGGCCGTGGGGGCCCAGTAGGAGGCATTTTTTTGTTTTTTGTTTTCTTTACTTATTGTTGCTATTTTTATTTTTTTTCCAGTTTTTTTGTTTTGTTTTCTGCATTATTTATTTTCTTTTGTTTTTTGCTTTATTTTTTAATTCTTTTTGCTTTTAGTTTTAGAAAAATTATAAACTTTCTGTTAGTGCCATTAGTTTTCAAATTTCAAAACACTTTTTTTGTTTTTTTGTTTTCTTTCTTGCTTTATTTATTTTATTTTGTTTCTACTTACAACAAAATACTTATTGTTGCTATTTTTAATTATTTTCCAGTTTTTTTGTTTTTTTCTGCATTATTTATTTTATTTTATTTTTTGCTCTATTTTTTAATTCTTTTTTCTTTTAGTTTTAGAAAAATTATAAACTTTCTGTTAGTGCCATTAGTTTTCAAATTTGAAAACACTTTTTTTGTTTTTTGTTTTCTTTCTTGCTTTATTTATTTTATTTTGTTTCTACTTACAAAAAAATACTTATTGTTGCTATTTTTAATTATTACGAGGGCCGAACCATAAGACATTAAAGCATTTCAAATGAACTCTGAAAAAGTTGAAAGTTGGCATGGTATCATAAATTCACCCACAGAGCATGTGCTTGTACAAAATGGATAATGGTATCATACTCGTCTGTTACAAAGTTGGCATGGTATCATCATAATAGTTGCGGGAGAAAGTCTTCACTTTTTCTTCGCTTGTGTCATTTGCTTATTGCGCCGTAACCATGGATAATCTTCATCGTTTATCAGGATGCTGGGGTCAGCCTTGACTTTGAAGGGACGAATTTCATGAAACTTTTCATAATCTTCAGACATGTCTGTCTTGCCCTCCACTCCCACGATGTCCTTTTTTCCTGAAAAAACTATGTGGCGCTTTGGCTCATTGTATGATGTATTCGCTTCCTTATCTTTTCTTTTTCTCGGTCTGGTAGACATGTCCTTCACATAGATAACCTGTGCCACATCATTGGCTAGGACGAACGGTTCGTCAGTGTACCCAAGATTTCTCAGATCCACTGTTGTCATTCCGTACTGTGGGTCTAGCTGTACCCCGCCTCCTGACAGATTGACCCATTTCCACTTAAACAAAGGGACCTTAAAATCATGTCCGTACTCAAGTTCCCATATGTCCACTATGTAACCATAATATGTGTCCTTTCCCCTCTCGGTTGTTGCATCAAAGCGGACACCGCTGTTTTGGTTGGTGCTCTTTTGATCTCGGTCAATCGTGTAAAATGTATTCCCATTTATCTCGTATCCTTTCCAAATCGTAACAGTCGAAGATGGTCCCCTGGACAACAAGTACAGCTCATCACAAACAGTGTTGTCACCTCTGAGACGTGCTTCCAACCAACTGCTGAAAGTCCTGATGTGTTCACATCTAATCCAGTCGTCGCACTGCTCTGGGTGTTTGGAGCGCAGACTGTTCTTGTGTTCATCGACATACGGGGTCACCAAGGTAGAGTTCTGTAGAACTGTGTAGTGTGCTTGAGACCAAGAATATCCGTCCCTGCATATTATTGAGTCCCTTCCAAGCGTGCCTTTTCCAGTCAGTCTCTCCTCATACCAAGATTGAGGGAGACCTATCTTCTTAAGGCCAGGAATGAAGTCAACACAAAACCCGATGACATACTCTGTTTGATGGCCCATGGAGATGCTTCCTTCTGGCCTAGCGCGGTTACGGACATATTTCTTTAGGACTCCCATGAACCTCTCAAAGGGGTACATATTGTGTAGAAACACGGGGCCCAGAATGACAATCTCGTCAACTAGATGAACTAGGACGTGCGTCATGATATTGAAGAAGGATGGTGGGAACACCAGCTCGTAACTTACAAGACATTGCACCACATCACTCCTTAGCCTTGGTATGATTTCTGGATCGATCACCTTCTGAGAGATTGCATTGAGGAATGCACATAGCTTCACAATGGCTAATCGGACGTTTTCCGGTAGAAGCCCCCTCAATGCAACCGGAAGCAGTTGCGTCATAATCACATGGCAGTCATGAGACTTTAGGTTCTGAAACTTTTTCTCTGCCATATTTATTATTCCTTTTATATTCGACGAGAAGCCAGTCAGGTCCTTCATACTAAGCAGGCATTCAAAGAAGATTTCCTTCTCTTCTTTGGTAAGAGCATAGCTGGCAGGACCTTCATACTGGTTTGGAGGCATGCCGTCTTTTTTGTGCAAACGTTGCAGGTCCTCCCGTGCCTCAGCTGTATCTTTTGTCTTCCCATACATGCCCAAGAAGCCTAGCAGGTTCACGCAAAGGTTCTTCGTCACGTGCATCACGTCGATCAAAGAGCGGACCTCTAGGTCTTTCCAGTAGGGTAGGTCCCAAAATATAGATTTCTTCTTCCACATGGGTGCGTGTCCCCCAGCGTCACTCGGAACAGCTAGTCCACCGGGACCCTTTCCAAAGATTACGTGTAAATCATTGACCATAGCAAGTACGTGATCACCGGTACGCATGGCGGGTTTCTTCCGATGATCTGCCTCGCCTTTGAGATGCTTGGCTTTCTTTCGACATTGATGGTTGGTCGGAAGAAATCGACGATGGCCCAGGTACACATTCTTCCTACACCTTGCCAGGTATATACTATCGCTGTCAAGTAAACAGTGCGTGCATGCGTGGTATCCCTTGTTTGTCTATCCTGAAAGGTTACTGAGAGCGGGCCAATTGTTGATGGTCACGAACAGCAACGCCTTTAGGTAAAATTCCTCCTGTTTGTGCTCATCCCATGTACGTACACCATTTCCATTCCACAGCTGTAAAAGTTCTTCAACTAATGGCCTTAGGTACACATCAATGTCGTTGCCGGGTTGCTTAGGGCCTTGGATGAGAACTGGCATCATAATGAACTTCCGCTTCATGCACATCCAAGGAGGAAGGTTATACATACATAGAGTCACGGGCCAGGTGCTGTGATTGCTGCTCTGCTCCCCGAAAGGATTAATGCCATCCGCGCTTAAAGCAAACCATACGTTCCTTGGCTCACTTGCAAACTCATCCCAGTACTTTCTCTTGATTTTTCTCCACTGCGACCCGTCAGCGGGTGCTCTCAACTTCCTGTCTTTCTTACGGTCCTCACTGTGCCATCGCATCAACTTGGCATGCTCTCCGTTTCTGAACAGACGTTTCAACCGTGGTATTATAGGAGCATACCGCATCACCTTCGCAGGAACCCTCTTCCTGGGGGGCTCGCTGTCAACATCACCAGGGTCATCTCGTCTGATCTTATACCGTAATGCACCGCATACCGGGCATCCATTCAGATCCTTGTACGCACCACGATAGAGGATGCAGTCATTAGGGCATGCATGTATCTTTTGCACCTCCAATCCTAGAGGGCATACGACCTTCTTTGTTGTGTATGTACTGTCGGGCAGTTCGTTATCCTTTGGAAGCTTCTTCTTAAATATTTTCAGTAGCTTCTCAAATCCTTTGTCAGGCATGGCATTCTCTGCCTTCCACTGCAGCAATTCCAGTACGGTACCGAGCTTTGTGTTGCCATCTTCGCAATTGGGGTACAACCCTTTTTTGTGGTCCTCTAACATGCGATCGAACTTCAGCTTCTCCTTTTGACTTTCGCATTGCGTCCTTGCATCGACAATGACCCAGCGGAGATCATCATCATCGGGCACATCATCTGGTTCCTCTTGATCTTCAGCAGCTTCGCCCGTTGCAGCATCATCGTGCACATCGTCCGGTTCCTCTTGATGTTCGGTAGCATCACCGTATTCAGGGGGCACATAGTTGTCATCGTACTCTTCTTCTTTGCCGTCTTCCATCATAACCCCTATTTCTCCATGCCTCGTCCAAACATTATAGTGTGGCATGAAACCCTTGTAAAGCAGGTGGGTCTGGAGGATTTTCCGGTCAGAGTAAGACTTCGTATTCCCACATATAGGGCATAGACAATGCATAAAACCATTCTGCTTGTTTGCCTCAACCACTTCGAGAAAATCATGCACGCCCTTAATGTACTCGGGGGTGTGTCTTGAACCGTACATCCATTGTCGGTTCATCTGCGTGCATTATATATAATTAAGTGTGTCAAAAATCATTACAGAACATCATGAATAGATAATTAAGTGACCAAATTAATAGAAGTTCATCATCACATTAAAACCAAAGTACATACATAGTTCTCATCTAACAACACAAAGCTCTGCAGAGCATCTAAATTAATTAAACCATACACTGAAACTATGTAAAACATTTCAATGCGAAAACAAATGCGATCATAGTCGCAACCAATGTAACAACTGATCCAACGGCATAATGATACCAAGCCTCGGTATGAATGCCATATTTTCTAATCTTTCTAATCTTTAAGCGCATTGCATCCATCTTGATCTTGTGATCATCGACGACATCCGCAACATGCAACTCCAATATCATCTTCTCCTCCTCAATTTTTCTAATTTTTTCCTTCAAGAAATTGTTTTCTTCTTCAACTAAATTTAACCTCTCGACAATAGGGTCGGTTGGAATTTCCGGTTCAACAACCTCCTAGATAAATAAAATCTATGTCACGTTGGTCGGCATAATTGTCATAAACAATAAATGAACCAATAGTTATGAAAAGATAATATATACCACATCCGAATCATAGACAGGACGAGGGCCGACGGGGGCGGATACCAAAACCATCGCACTATATAAGATGCAATAATAAAAGTAAGAAAATTATACAAGTATCTATATAAACATACAAGTAAGAATTTTTTTTCCTTTCAGAAAGAAGATAAGAACAAGAGGCTCACCACCGTGGTGCCGGCGACGAGATCGGCACGGGCGGTCGACGGCGGTGAAGACGGGGACGGGACGTGACGGAACGCTAAAACTAGACAAATATTGAGGAAAATGGAGCTTGGAGGTCAAGCTTGGAGAGGAGAAAGCTTAAGTAGTGTGGCTCGGGCATTCCATCGAACACCTCGTGTGCATAGGAGGTGAGCTAGAGCACCACAAAGCTCTCCCCTCGCTGGCGATGAAAAACAGAGCAGTGGGAGTGCTCTGCTCGCGGGCAAGGGGTATATATAGGCATATCATTGGTCCCGGTTCGTGGCACGAACCGGGACTAAAGGGCAGCCTTCGGTCCCGGTTCAAGCCTCCAACAGGGACCAATAGTGGTGGGCCAGGAGCGAGGACCATTGGTCCCGGTTCGTCCCACCAACCGGGACCAAAATGTCCAGACGAACCGGGACCAATGGCCCACGTGGCCCGGCCGGCCCCCGGGGCTCACGAACCGGGTCCAGTGCCCCCATTGGTCCCGGTTCTGGACTGAACCAGCACTAATGGGCTGGCCCTGCCTGGACCATTGCCCCCTTTTCTACTAGTGACAGTCATTAAGAGTGCGGAGAATGTGCTCGGTGCGGCCGTTCTGCTGTGAGGTATAGGGGCAAGTCAGGCGGAAGATGGTGCCATGAGATGCGAGAAGTGAGTGAAGAGCGACGTTGTCAAACTCTTTTTCATTATCAGTTTGGAGTGCAAGTATGGGGCGACCAAACTGAGTGGTGGCATAGGAATAAAAGGCGATGAGTGTGGCTAAAGCATCAGATTTACGACGAAGGGGAAAAGTCCACACATAATGAGAATAATCATATAAAATCACCAAATAGTATAGATAGCCCGTGTTACTCGCAACGGGAGACGTCCAAACATCACTATGAATCAACTGAAACAGAAAAGTGGAAACTGAAGTAGACGCACTAAAGGAAAGACGAACATGCTTGCCCAAACGACAAGCCTCACAAGTATGCTCGTTGAGCTTATTACATGAGAAAGAAAAACTCCTAAGAATCTGACACAAAACGGCAGGGTTGGGGTGACCCAAGTGAGCATGCCAAAGGTCGACGCCGGCGGAGAGGGCGACGGGTGTGGAAGTGGAGGCGCCGGCGTGCACGGGATAAAGCTCGTCAGGGCTATCACATCGGTGAAGCACCATCCGGGTATGGGCGTCCTTCACAGAAAAACCAACGCCGTCAAATTCAACAGTAAGAGGATTCTCACGAGTAAGACGACGAACGGAGACTAAGCTAGTGACTAAGTCATATGAAACAAGAACATTAGACATAGTGATATGTCTAGAATTAGAAGGAAAACTAGTGCTACCGACATGGGTGATAGGTAAAGAGGAACCATTGCCAACGGTGATACGAGTAGGAGTGTGAACTGGAGTGGAAGAGGATATGTTACCAGGATGTGTTGTCATGTGTGCAGTAGCACCCGAGTCCATGTACCAGTCGCCTCCACCACCATAGTTTCTCGGCGACGGTGCCTAGTGTAGGGCGGCCAGGAGGGCGCGGTCCCACGGTGCAGGTGCCGGCGGCGGTAGTTGGCCTCCATAGGGCAGCGCCTGGGCGGGCGCGTCATAGCCACCGAGGGGTGGCGGCGCGAGCGGGCACCATAGGGCTGGTAGGCGGCACCGACGAACACCTGGTGGCCCACTGGACGGGGGCCAAGGAGCCTCGGTGCAGGAGCCCGTGGAATCGGCATGTGATAGGCATGGACGACGCTCGTCCACGGGTTTTGCCCGGCGGCCCATGGTGGAGGCGGCTGCTGGTAGCGGGGCGCACCCCCTGTGCCCTGCGCCTGCTGCTCCTGCGGCTGCTGCTGGCGGCGGCCCCCGCCATCCTGCCTGTTGCACCGGCCCCCGCCACCTTGCGGCTGCTGGGGAGGCGCTGGGGGCGCGGGCGGCAGCGGGTAGTAGCCGCCGGGTGCAGGTAGCGCTGGCTGGCGGGGGGCGGCCAGAGGAGCGGGACCGCTGCGGGTGGTACCGGTGGCTAGAGCGGTGTGCTGGACCCACTGCTTCAGCTTTGTCATCCGGCGCTCCTCAAGTTTGAGGTACGCGACGACGCGCTGGAAAGTGGGTTGCGGCAGTAGGGTGAGGTTGGATGCCGCGTTGCCAAAGTCCTCATTACAACCGGTGGTGAGGGTGCTCAGCATGAGGTCATCAGAGACCTTAGCGCCGATGTCGCGAAGCTCGTCGGCGAGCATCTTGAGCCTCATGCAGTACTCGTCGACGGTGGAGTTGTCCTGGTGGCAGCCGAAGAGCTCCTGCTGCAAGAAAACAAGGCGCTGGAGTTTGTTGTCGGTGAAGAGTGCATTAATCTTGGCCCACATGGTGCAGGTGTCGTCGTCCTCGGCGATGACCGTGTGGAAGATGTCCTTTGAGACCTTCTGGTAGAACCAACGGATGATCGTGGCCTCGATGGCGGACCACTTCGGGTCGCCGCGCATGTACGCGTTGTCCACGGAACCGTCGATGTGCTCGGTGAGATAGTACTCGCGGAAGACGAGGTTGAAGTAGGTCTTCCACGCATAGTACGACGTGCTGGAGCTGTCGAGACGGATGGGGACCCGGGCCTCAATATTGAGGTCATGGATGGCGGCAGCAGAGGGCTTGGGACTAGTGAACGGGTTGGACGAGTGGGTGGTGGAGGAACCAGGGGAGGAGGGCCAGGAGATGGCGGCGGCGTGCAGGGTAGCGGCTAGGGTTAGGGTTGGGAGAGGAGATGGCAGTAGTGGCGGGGCGCGGCTGCAGCGGGAGATGGCGCAGCAGCGGCTAGCTATGCGGCGTCGCGGGATGGAAGAGCAGCGGCACGAGGCGCGCGGAAGCAGCGGCGCGGCTAGCTAGCAATGGGTCAACGGGCGCGGCTGGCTAGCGGAGCGTCGCGAGGCGTGCTAGTTGCGGAAGCAAGGCCCTGGTGGCGGCGCGGGGTAGGATGTGGAGGGACGCAGTGACGGCAGGGCGGAGGTGGGGTGCGGCGGCGGCAATGGCGGCGGCACGGGAAGGCACGGCGGCGGCTGCGGCGGCGGCTGTGTTGAGGAACATAGTAATTTCATAAAATATTCTACGCACATGCAAGATCATGGTGATGCATAGCAACGAGATGGGAGAGTGTCGTCCACGTACCCTCGTAGACCGTAAGCGGAAGCGTTATGACAACACGGTTGATGTAGTCATACGTCTTCCCGATCGACCGATCCAAGTACCGAACGTACGGCACCTCCGTGATCTGCACATGTTCAGCTCGGTGACGTCCCACGAACTCACGATCTAGTAGAGCTTCGAGGGAGAGTTCCACCAGCATGACGGGGTGATGACGGTGTTGATGAAGCTACCGACACAGGGCTTCGCCTAAGCACTGCTATGATATGACCGAGGTGGATTATGGTGGAGGGGGGCACCGCACACGGCTAAAGATCAATGATCAACTTGTGTGTCTTGGGGTGCCCCCCCCCGCCCCCGTATATAAAGGAGCTAGGGGGGAGGCGGCAAGGGGGGAGTCCTACTCCCATCGGGAGTAGGACTCCTCCTTTCCTAGTAGGAGTAGGAGAAGGGGGAAGGAGGAGAGAGAGGGCAAGGAAAGGGGGCGCCGCCCCCCTCCTTGTCCAATTCGGACTAGAGGGGGAGGGGGCGCACGGCCCTGCCTTGGCTGCCCCTCCTCTTCTCCACTAGGGCCCAATAGGCCCATTATACTCTCCGGGGGGTTCCGGTAACCCCTCGGTACTCCGGTATATGCCCGAACTTGTCCGGAACACTACCGTAGTCCAAACATAGTCATGCAATATATCGATCTTTATGTCTCGACCATTTCGAGACTCCTCGTCATGTCCGTGATCATATCTGGGGCTCCGAACTACCTTCGGTACATCAAAACACATAAACTCATAATACCGATCATCACCGAACATTAAGCATGCGGATCCTACGGGTTCGAGAACTATGTAGACATGACCAAGACACGTCTCTGGTCAATAACCAATAGGGGAACCTGGATGCTCATATTGGCTCCTACATATTCTACGAAGATCTTTATCGGTCAAACCGCATAACAACATACGTTGTTCCCTTTGTCATCGGTATGTTACTTGCCCGAGATTTGATCGTTCGTATCTCAATACCTAGCTCAATCTCGTTACTGGCAAGTCTCTTTACTCGTTTTGTAATACATCATCCCGTAACTAGCTCATTAGTCACATTGCTTGCAAGGCTTATAGTGATGTGCATTATCGAGAGGGCCCAGAGATACCTCTCTGATAATCGGAATGACAAATCCTAATCTCGATCTATGCCAACTCAACAAGTACCATCAGAAACACCTGTAGAGCACCTTTATAATCACCCAGTTATGTTGTGACGTTTGGTAGCACACAAAGTGTTCCTCCGGTAATCGGGAGTTGCATAATCTCATAGTCATATGAACATGTATAAGTCATGAAGAAAGCAATAGCAGTAAACTAAAACGATCAAGTGCTAAGCTAACAGAATGGGTCAAGTCAATCACATCATTCTCCTAATGATGTGATCCCATTTATAAAATGACAACTCATGTCTATGGTTAGGAAACCTTAACCATCTTTGATTAACGAGATAGTCAAGTAGAGGCATACTAGTGACACTATTTGTCTATGTATTCACACATGTATTATGTTTCTGGTTAATACAATTCTAGCATGAATAATTAATATTTATCATGAAATAAGGAAATAAATAATAAGTTTATTATTGCCTCTAGGGCATATTTCCTTCCGTCTCCCACTTGCACTAGAGTCAATAATCTAGATTACACAGTAATGATTCTATTACCCATGGAGTCTAGGTGCTTATCATGTTTTGCTCATGAGAGAGGCTTAGTCAACGAGTCTGCAACATTCAGATCCGTATGTATGTTGATAATCTCTATGTCTCCCACCTAGACTTTGTCACGGATGGAATTGAAGCGTCTCTTGATGTGCTTGGTTCTCTTGTGAAATCTGGATTCCTTTGCCAAGGCAATTGCACCAGTATTGTCACAAAAGATTTTCATTGGACCTGATGCACTCGATATGGCACCTAGATCGGATATGAACTCCTTCATCCAGACTCCTTAATTTGCTGCTTCCGAAGAAGCTATGTACTCCGCTTCACACGTAGATCCCGCCACGACGCTTTGTTTAGAACTGCACCCACTGACAGCTCCACCGTTCAATATAAACACGTATCCGGTTTGCGATTTAGAATCGTCCGGATCAGTGTCAAAGCTTGCATAGATGTAACCATTTATGACGAGCTCTTTGTCACCTCCATAAACGAGAAACATATCCTTAGTCCTTTTCAGGTACTTCAAGATGTTCTTGACCATTGTCCAAAGATCCACTCCTGGATTACTTTGGTACCTCCCTGCTAAACTAATAGCAAGGCACACATCAGGTCTGGTACACAGCACTGCATACATGATAGAGCCTATGGATGAAGCATAGGGAACATTTTTTATTTTCTCTCTATCTTCTGCAGTGGTTGGGCATTGAGTCTGACTCAACTTCTAACCTTGTAACACGGGCAAGAACCCTTTCTTTGCTTGATCCATTTTGAACTTTTTCAAAACTTTGTCAAGGTATGTGGTTTGTGAAAGTCCAATTAAACATCTTGATCTATCTCTATAGATCTTGATGCCCAATATGTAAGCAGCTTCACCGAGGTCTTTCATTGAAAAACTCTTATTCAAGTATCCTTTAATGCTATCCAGAAATTCTATATCATTTCCAATCAACAATATGTCATCCACATATAGTATTAGAAATGCTACAGATCTCCCACTCACTTTCTTGTAAATATAGGCTTCTCCAAAAGTCTGTATAAAACCATATGCTTTGATCACACTATCAAAGCGCTTATTCCAACTCCCAGAGGCTTGCACCAGTCCTTAAATGGATCGTTGGAGCTTGCACACTTTGTTAGCACATTTCGGATCGACAAAACCTTTTGCTTGCATCATATACAACTCTTCTTCCAGAAATCCATTCAGGAATGCAGTTTTGACATCCATTTGCCAAATTTCATAATCATAAAATGTGGCAATTGCTAACATGATTCGGACAGACTTAAGCATCGCTACGGGAGAGAAAGTCTCATCGTAGTCAACCCCTTGAACTTGTCGAAAACCTTTTGCAACAAGTCGAGCTTTGTAGACAGTAACATTACGGAGCGTCAGTCTTCTTCTTGAAGATCCATTTATTCTCGATGGCTTGCCGATCATCGGGCAAGTCAACCAAAGTCCACACTTTATTCTCATACATGGATCCCATCTCAGATTTCATGGCCTCAAGCCATTTTGCGGAATCTGGGCTCATCATCGCTTCCTCATAGTTCGTAGGTTCGTCATGGTCAAGTAACATGACCTCCAGAATAGGATTACCGTACCACTCTGGTGCGGATCTTACTCTGGTTGACCTACGAGGTTCGGTAGTAACTTGATCTGAAGTTTCATGATCAATATCATTAGCTTCCTCACTAATTGGTGTAGGCGTCACAGGAACCGGTTTCTGTGATGAACTTCTTTCCAATAAGGGAGCAGGTACAGTTACCTCATCAAGTTCTACTTTCCTCCCACTCACTTCTTTCAAGAGAAACTCCTTCTCTAGAAAGGATCCAAATTTAGCAACAAATGCCTTGCCTTCGGATCTGTGATAGAAGGTGTACCCAACAGTCTCCTTTGGGTATCCTATGAAGACACATTTCTCCGATTTGGGTTCGAGCTTATCAGGTTGAAGCTTTTTCACATAAGCATCGCAGCCCCAAACTTTAAGAAATGACAACTTTGGTTTCTTGCCAAACCACAGTTCATAAGGCGTCGTCTCAACGGATTTTGATGGTGCCCTATTTAACGTGAATGCGGCCATCTCTAAAGCATAAGCCCAAAACGATAGCGGTAAATCAGTAAGATACATCATAGATCGCACCATATCTAGTAAAGTACGATTACGACGTTCGGACACACCATTACGCTGTGGTGTTCCAGGTGGCGTGAGTTGTGAAACTATTCCGCATTGTTTCAAATGAATACCAAACTCGTAACTCAAATATTCTCCTCCATGATCAGATAGTAGAAACTTTATTTTCTTGTTACGATGATTTTCCACTTCGCTCTGAAATTCTTTGAACTTTTCAAATGTTTCAGACTTATATTTCATTAAGTAGATATACCCATATCTGCTCAAATCATTTGTGAAGGTGAGAAAATAACGATACCTACCGCGAGCCTCAACATTCATCGGACCACATACATTAGTATGTATGATCTCCGACAAATCTGTTGCTCGCTCCATTGTTCCGGAGAACAGCATTTTAGTCATGTTGCCCATGAGGCATGGTTCACAAGTACCAAGTGATTCATAATCAAGTGATTCCAAAAGTCCATCAGTATGGAGTTTCTTCATGCGCTTTACACCAATATGACCTAAACGGCACTGCCACAAATCAACTTTGCATCTTTTGGTTTCAATATTATGAATATGTGTATCACTACTATCAAGATTTAATATAAATAGAACACTCATCAAGGTTGCATGACCATAAAAGATATTACTCATATAAATAGAACAACCATTATTCTCTAATTTAAATGAATAACCGTCTCGCATCAAACAAGATCCAGATATAATGTTCATGCTCAACGCTGGCAGCAAATAACAATTATTCAGGTCTAAAACTAATCCTGAAGGTAGTTGTAGAGGTAGTGTGCCGACCGCGATCACATCGACTTTGGAACCATTTCCCACGCGCATCGTCACCTCATCCTTAGCCAATCTTCGCTTAATCTGTAGTCCCTGTTTTGAGTTGCAAATATTAGCAATAGAACCAGTATCAAATACCCAGCTACTACTGCGAGCATTGGTAAGGTACACATCAATAACATGTATATCACATATACCTTTCTTAACCTTGCCATCCTTCTTATCCGCCAAATACTTGGGGCGGTTCCGCTTCCAGTGGCCAGTCCCTTTGCAGTAGAAGCACTCAGTCTCAGGCTTAGGTCCAGACTTGGGTTTCTTCTCCTGAGCGGCAACTTGCTTGTCGTTCTTCTTGAAGTTCCCCTTCTTCTTCCCTTTATCCTTTTTCTTGAAACTGGTGGTCTTGTTGACCATCAACACTTGATGCTCCTTCTTGATTTCTACCTCCGCAGCCTTTAGCACTGCGAAGGGCTTGGGAATAGTCTTGTTCATCCCTTGCGTATTATATTTCATCACGAAGCTCTTGTAGCTTGGTGGCAGTAATTGAAGAATTCTGTCAATGACACTATCATCAGGAAGATTAACTCCTAGTTGAATCAAGTGATTATTATACCCAGACATTTTGAGTATATGTTCACTGACAGAACTATTCTCCTCCATCTTGCAGCTATAGAACTTATTGGAGACTTCATATCTCTCAATCCGGGCATTTGATTGAAATATTAAATTCAACTCCTGGAACATCTCATATGCTCCATGACATTCAAAACGTCGTTGAAGTCCCGGTTCTAAGCCGTAAAGCATGGCACACTGAACTATCGAGTAGTCATCAGCTTTGCTCTGCTAGACGTTCACAACGTCTGAAGTTGCATCTATAGCAGGCCTGGCACCCAGCGGTGCTTCCAGGACGTAATTCTTCTATGAAGCAATGAGGATAATCCTCAAGTTATGGACCCAGTCCGTGTAATTACTACCATCATCTTTCAACTTAGCTTTCTCAAGGAACGCATTAAAATTCAACGGAAGAACATCACGGGCCATCTATCTACAACAACATAGACAAGCAAAAATACTATCAGGTACTAAGTTCATGATAAATTAAAGTTCAATTAATCATATTACTTAAGAACTCCCACTTAGATAGACACCCCTCTAATCATCTAAGTGATCACGTGATCCAAATCAATTAAACCATGTCTGATCATCATGTGAGATGGAGTAGTTTTCAATGGTGAACATCACTATGTTGATCATATCTACTATATGATTCACGCTCAACCTTTCGGTCTCAGTGTTCCGAGGCCATATCTGCATATGCTAGGCTCGTCAAGTTTAATCTGAGTATTTTGTGTGTGTAAAACTGTCTTACACCCGTTGTATTTGAACGTAGAGCTTATCACACCCGATCATCACGTGGTGTCTCGGCACGAAGAACTTTCGCAACGGTGCATACTCAGGGAGAACACTTATACCTTGAAATTTAGTGAGAGATCATCTTATAATGCTACCGTTAATCAAAGCAAAATAAGATGCATAAAAGATAAACATCACATGCAATCAATATAAGTGATATGATATGGCCATCATCAACTTGTGCCTTTGATCTCCATCTCCAAAGCACCGTCATGATCACCATCGTCACCGGCGCGACACCTTTGTTCTCCATCGTAGCATCATTGTCATCTCGCCAACTATTGCTTCTACGACTATCATTACCGCTTAGTGATAAAGTAAAGAAATTATAGGCTGGTTGCATTGCATACAATAAAACAACAACCATATGGCTCCTGCCAGTTGCCGATAACTCTGTTACAAAACATGATCATCTCATACAATAAAATTTAGCATCATGTCTTGACCATATCACATCACAACGTGCCCTGCAAAAATAAGTTAGACGTCCTCTACTTTGTTGTTGCAAGTTTTACGTGGCTGCTACGGGCTGAGCAAGAACTATTCTTACCTACGCATCAAAAACACAACGATATTTCGTCAAGTTAGCCACACTCGGTTCAACTAAAGTTGGAGAAACTGACACTCGCCAGCCACCTATGTGCAAAGCACGTCGGTAGAACCAGTCTCGCGTAAGCGTACGCGTAATGTAGGTCCGGGACACTTCATCCAACAATACCGCCGAACCAAAGTATGACATGCTGGTAAGCAGTATGACTTGTATCGCCCACAATTCACTTGTGTTCTACTCGTGCATATAACATCTACGCATAAACATGGCTCTGATACCACTGTTGGGGAACGTAGTAATTTCAAAAAAAATCCTACGCACACGCAAGATCATGGTGATGCATAGCAACGAGAGGGGAGAGTGTCGTCCACGTACCATCGTAGACCATAATCGGAAGCGTTATGACAACGCGATTGATGTAGTCGTGCGTCTTCACGATCGACCGATCCAAGTACCGAATGTACGGCACCTCCGTGATCTGCACACGTTCAGCTCGGTGACGTCCCACGAACTCACGGTCCAGTAGAGCTTCGAGGGAGAGTTCCGTCAGCACGACGGCGTGATGACGGTGTTGATGAAGCTAACGACGCAGGGCTTCGCCTAAGCACCGCTACGATATGACCGAGGTGGATTATGGTGGAGGGGGGCACCGCACACGGCTAAAGATCAATGATCA
>NC_041393.1:369660828-369671367 GCF_002162155.2 Triticum dicoccoides | reverse complement strand
CTTGTCCAATTTGGACTAGAGGGGGAGGGGGGCGCGGCCCTACCTTGGCCGCCCCTCCTCTTCTCCACTAGGGCCCAATAGGCCCATTATACTCCCCGGGGGGTTCCGGTAACCCCCCGGTACTCCGGTATATGCCCAAACTTGTCCGGAACAGATCGGAAGTCCAAACATAATCATCCAATATATCGATCTTTATGTCTCGACCATTTCAAGACTCCTCATCATGTCCGTGATCATATCCGGGACTCCGAACTACCTTCGGTATATCAAAACACATAAACTCATAATACCGATCGTCACCGAATGTTAAGCGTGCGGACCCTACGGATTCGAGAACTATATAGACATGACCGATACACGTCTCTGGTCAATAATAGCGGAACCTGGATGCTCATATTGGTGTTGGAAATATGCCCTAGAGGCAATAATAAATTAGTTATTATTATTATATTTCCTTGTTCATGATAATCGTTTATTATCCATGCTATAATTGTATTGATAGGAAACTCAGATACGTGTGTGGATACATAGACAACACCATGTCCCTAGTAAGCCTCTAATTGACTAGCTCGTCGATCGATAGATGGTTACGGTTTCCTGACCATGGACATTGGATGTCGTTGATAACGGGATCACATCATTAGGAGAATGATGTGATGGACAAGACCCAATCCTAAGCCTAGCACAAAGATCGTGTAGTTCGTATGCTAAAGCTTTTCTAATGTCAAGTAACATTTCCTTAGACCATGAGATTGTGCAACTCCCGGATACCGTAGGAATGCTTTGGGTTTACCAAACGTCACAATGTAACTGGGTGGCTATAAAGGTGCACTACGGGTATCTCCGAAAGTGTCTGTTGGGTTGGCACGAATCGAGACTGGGATTTGTCACTCCGTGTGACGGAGAGGTATCTCTGGGCCCACTCGGTAGGGCATCATCATAATGTGCACAATGTGACCAAGGGGTTGATCACGGGATGATGTGTAAGGAACGAGTAAAGAGACTTGCCGGTAACGAGATTGAACAAGGTATCGGGATACCGACGATCGAATCTCGGGCAAGTATAATACCACTGGACAAAGGGAATTGTATACGAGATTGATTGAGTCCTTGACATCGTGGTTCATCCGATGAGATCATCGTGGAACATGTAACGCCCCGGATACAACTTTCCATATTCGCAACTCCAACTCTTGCCTTTTTCGGAGATGCGATATGATATTTCCTTCGCGGTTGGATTTTTGTCGTTTGTTTTGCATTTTATTCATGTCTTGCTTTTCATCTCATAGCATCATGCGCATTGCATCTACATGTTTTCATAAAACTCGTTACCGTTCGTAGTTGCCGATTCTCTCTTTGCCTTTGTTGACCAACTGTCCAATTGTCAGACCTTTGTCTTTGTCGATCTCTCTCAGACCCCTTGCGTGCGTCCGAAACCTTCCCCGAACCTGAACCGCTCAGTCATCTCCGTTGGATTCGAATCATCCCCAAACATCCCGAAAATATCTTCGTTTTATTTATTGGACTCCCTAACCTATTTTTTCCGTCCGTCCGATTAAAAATCAGAGGGACCAAATGCCCCTACCAAAAATCCCTTACTATATATATCAGTCTAACCCTAGGCTATCCCATCCATTCCTCCCCTATCCAATCGCCGCCGCCACACTCCACCTCCCACCTCGGGATCTCCTCCCGATCCAAATTCTCTCCGACCAAGACCCTTGTTTTGCGCCGCCGACCAACCACAGCTCGCATCCACCTCGCTTTCAGCCTTCCACCAACAGAGCAGCGCCCGACCTCGCCGTCCCATCCATCCCATCGATCCATCTCCACCCAATCCAATCCACCGCCTCCCCTGCCCTGCTCCCTGAAGCTGCTCGAGGTCCCGAGCAGGAGCGCTCGGCCTCGTCCCCTCGCGTCGTCGCAGCCGACGACCTCCTTTGGCCGCAGCCCCGCGTCTCCACGCTCATGCCCGAGCAGGAGCCCCTCAAGACGGATCTCATCCACAGCAAGCTGCAGCTCCTCTTGGTTGATCCACTACTCCACTGTAGCCTTGCCGCGTCACCGCTCCTCCTCCGCAACCCCGAGCACCCCTCGCGAGCCCCTGCTTCCTCATGCTCCATCGTCGCCCCGTAGGTCGCGTGCCCGTCGCCCTCGCCTTCTCTCTTCTTCCCCTTTCCGTTCTACTCCATCCTCTCTGAATATCTCTCTCTCTCTGTTCAAGTGCAGAGGAAGTGCTCCGTCGTCCGCTCCCCGTAACTGCGTTGCTCTCCTTCCCCGAGCACCTCATCCCCGCCATTGCTAGTCGCCAATCCCCGCCTTCCTCCTCATCACGCTGTTCACCAGTCCCACCGCTACCCTGCCAAGTCCGTCCCGCCGGAGCTCCTCGTCACCGGGAACTGCCTCCCCGACCCTCGGACTGCCCGGTTTCGCCGAGCCCGCGGGTCCCCTGCCGCTGCATCGCGCCTCTGCTCATCTCCTGCATAGCCACGAACCTGCTGCTATTTCTGTTCTTCGTCGTCAGTAACGAGAAGCAGAAGTTTTGCCCGGTCCAGTCGCGCGTTGACGGGTAACGGGTCCCCGCAGTTTTGCCTGGCCAGTTTTGCCCTAGTTTCCGTCATACCGGTGTTATGTTCCCGGATTTTTCGTTCCTTATGCGGTTGGGTGATTTATGGGACCCCCTTGACAGTTCGCTTTGAATAAAACTCCTCCAGCAGGGCCCAACCTTGGTTTTACCATTTGCCTCACCTAGCCCTTTTTCCCTTGGGTTATCGGAGCCCGGGGGTCATCTTTATTTTACCCCCCGGGCCAGTGCTCCTTCGAGTGTTAGTCTAACCTGAGCGATGTCCGGCGCCCCCTGGGAAACCACGGTCTATGCCAACCCGACGTCTGGCTCATCTGGTGTGCCCTGAGAACGAGATATGTGCAGATCCTATCGGGATTTGTCGGCACATCGGGAGGCTTTGCTGGTCTTGTTTTACAATTGTCGAAATGTCTTGTAAACCGGGATTCCGAGTCTGATCGGGTCTTCCTGGGAGAAGGAATATCCTTCGTTGATCGCGAGAGCTTATCATGGGCTAAGTTGGGACACCCCTGCAGGGTATTAACTTTCGAAAGTCGTGCCCGCAGTTATGTGGCAGATGGGAATTTGTTGATGTCCGGTTGTAGATAACTTGACATCAGATCCGAAATAAAACGCATCAACTGTGTGTGTAGCCGTGATGGTCTCTTCTCGGCGGAGTACGGGGAGTGAACACGGTTTTGGGTTATGCTTGACGTAAGTAGGAGTTCAGAATCACCTCTTGATCATTGCTAGCTTCACGACCGTTCCTTTGCTTCTCTTCTCGCTCTTATTTGCGTATGTTAGCCACCATACTTGCTTAGCCGCTGCTGCAACCTCACCACTTTACCCCTTCCTTTCCCATTAAGCTTTGCTACTCTTGATACCCATGGTAATGGGATTGCTGAGTCCTCGTGGCTCACAGTTTACTACAACAACAGTTGCAGGTACAGGTTATGCGATGATCATGACGCGAGAGCGATGTTTGCTTGTTTTGGAGTTCTTCTTCTGCTTCTTCTTCAATAAGGAGATAGGTTCCAGATCGGCATCCTGGGCTAGCAGGGTGGATGTTGTTTGAGTTTCTATTTGTGGTTCATCCGTAGCCGGATGTTGCTCTTATGTATTGTGATGTTGTATTCATGTGGCATGGATGCCTTTTGTATGTATCCCCATCTATTATGTAATGTTGATGTAATGATATCCAACTTGCAAAAGCGTTTCAATATGTGGTTCTATCCTTGGTGGGACCTTCGAGTCTCTTTAGGATAGTATCGCATATTGGGCGTGACAAGTTGGTAATCAGAGCCTCGACCGACCATAGGAGCCCCCTTGATTGTTGGCCGTTGTTGAGTCTAGAAGAAAACTATTTTGAGTCTTAGGATTATATATATCGGAGAGTAGGATTCTTTTTACTCCGCAGCCCCCTTCGTCGCTCTAGTGAGGACTCTCGACGTAGATGTTTTGACTTTCCTCTCCTCAAACTTCACTAATTTTTTTAGGATCTCGCGTGTATCTTGGAATCATTCCGATATTCTTGTGACGAGAACATTGTTCTTGGTGCCTCCTGACATTTAGGGGTTATGGCAGTGTCCCGGGGAGTTGAGCTCCGAGGTGTTGTCGTCACAATTTTATCGTTGCAGTTCTGGAATACCTGAGTTTTGCCGACATCGAAAATCTCTTTTATGCAGTTGTTGGTGAGATAACCTTGATGCCACCCAGTACTAGGGAGTTTGGGAGTATTGCCATAGCTCGTATAACGGATGCTTTTCGAAGGTTGAGGTACACGATTTCCGGAGTTTTTCTTGGTTATGTGTTGACGGATGGATACAGCTGGATGTAGGGATTGTTAGTTTGGGTGAGATATATATTTCTTCCCCTGTATCCCCAACACCCGATTGTATAACCAAAAAGTTTCAGGAGTTTTATAGGTGGGAATTCAAGTAGCTCCTAGAATATCTTTCCGACAGATGCATGATATGCGATTGGGGTTCGACGTCTAGTGGTCCGCCTATCCACGGTCGTTTTTACAGTGGTCTCGTTGTGTCTTAAAGAACCCTTGGCTATGCTGGTTCGGGGACACTTAGTATGTCATGTGCACTGCCTTGTACATGATGGTGCTGTACGATCGAGCCCATGTGGGCCCCATCATGAAAACTTCGGATGAAATCTCTATCATATGTTTGTTCCGGCTTATTTTGCAAGCCAAATCCTTTGTTTTGTTTTATTTGTGGTATTCGAGTTGCTTCGCAGTCAAATGTTGAATCCATACCTTTCCTAAACGTTGTTCTCATATTTTTCTATGGGAGTACTAATCCTTCTTGATCACTGAGGTTGTCATGTCAACTCTTTTTCAACCGGTGTGCTTCTCTTCAAGTGGATCCGATCATTTCAACATTTGTGAGATCAATTCTAAGATTTTCTCAATGGTGTTTGTTTCAACCGTCCCAAGTTGCCTTTGTTTTCTCGCCCTACCACCCTTTTTCTTCAAGGACTCAGATTTCTTAAACATGTATCCTTTTATTTGTGGGAAGTCTCTTCATTCTTTTCTTTCAATGTTCTTATCCGGTGATTTCCATGAAGATGCTCAACAGTTTCAAGTTCATCATCCTCAATTGTTGTTTCTTCTCCGGTGGATCCAATTCAAGCTTTCGATATTCATCATATCCCTTTCCTTGTTTCAAATGCGATCCCATGCCGATGCACCTCTTAATCATTCACTTCTCGCTATTCATTTTTCCTGAAGTGCTCAAGATATCTTATAAGATTCGTGTTTTCCATTGTTAATCCGTTCAAGCTATTTGGAGATTATTATCCCATTCAAGTCATTTAATTCAACCGGTGCAATCCCCCCTTTCAATCAATCGTTCAACGATGTTTCCTTTTGAGTGGGCCCTAACCCACAGGTCTTTTCCCAGGATCTTACCTGACTCTTCGAATTATCAGGAGCGATTCTCAAATTCATTTCCAAGTTTGATGTAAGAATGAATTTCATCAGTCAGATGTTTTCCAAGATCGATTTCAAATTATTTTTCATTGTTGGCTCAACCTCTTTGTTTTTTTTCATTCTCTCGGAGTATCTCAACAATTCATGGTGGTGTTTCTCCTCGTCATTCTCAACATTTGAAGACCGAAGAAGAGTTTCTCTTAAATCTTGTCCGTTCTCCCGAAGAGATTCATGGTTCTAGCTTTATGCCATCCTCTCATAATTGTTTTCGATTGTGAGAATTCTTTTCAACCATCCGACGCATTTCACGAGTTGCTTCCTTTCTCGATCATCTGAAGGCCATCATTTCTGAATATTACTCATTCTCAGCTTTCAGTTGTTGTTCTCCAAATCTTACCGGTGGATCGTTCAAGTATACTCTTTAGGCAGCTCATGGTCTCTTCGTTCTCATGTATCTTAATCCCCTCAAGTATCTTCATTCGTTTTCCAATTCTTCCCGGTGAATTGTGCCTTTGCTATGTTCCTTTTCAATTCTTATGGTGGTCCGTTCAAGATTTCACTTCCTTCGGTATCATATCAAATATTCGTTGTTTCCAAATCCTACCGGTGGTTCCATCAATACGTTCTCAAGCTTACCCTATATCTCTCTTAATCCTTTCTAGAAGAATAAGTAGTATGCCAAATCCGTTGCTTGTCATCAATTTAAATTGGTGAAGGATAGGCATAACGTAATTCTTATTATTGTTTCATCCAAGTGATCTAGTTTCTTCTTTCCAGAGTTGTTCATCATGTCACATTTCTCGGTTCGAGATGCTTCATCTTTTCTTTTCCGGAGTTCCAAGTTTTCCGCATTATCTCGTCGTGAAGCTCCATCTAAATCATTGCTAGGCTTCACCTTGTGTTTTCAACTTCTTTTTCTTTTCATCATCCTTTTATTACCGGAGTTCTTCATGGAGGCTCTACATGGTGGTTTGTCAAGGATTCCTTTCATTCTCGATTTGTTCTTCAAGATTTCTCTTGAACCTAAGATCTGCCAAGCTATACTCAAAATCTAACAAGGGTGCTCAACACATGTTTTATTCTGACGAGTTCGAGTATTCTTCATCTTGCATTCCAAAGTGCAATTCTTTCTACCTTATCTTTTGAGGTGGTGTTATGTCACTCTTGACAATTTCCTTCATGTTTCATGATTCATATGTTGTCAAGAATGAGGTATTTTAAATCCATCATTTTCTCTTCGTTCAAGAGATCTTTTCGACCAATCAACTTCTTCATTGGAGTTATCTTGTGTCAGATTTCACCTAAAGCCTTTCCGTAAGGGTTGTTGCTATTTATGGTGTTTATCAATGATCCAAGTTATCTCTCTATCAGCTTGGTGGAAGAAGTTTTTCATCTCTTCGGTGTTCTCAATCAAATCAATGGTTTCCATTTGTGGCCGGTTGTCACCTCATAATCTTGAGATGTTTTCCATAAGCCCACTACAAGCTTATTCGTTTCGTTGTTGATTTTCCAACAACTCCGTTCGATTCTTCTTTGCAAGGATGTTTTCCAAGTTCACTTGTGGCAAAAGTTGTCATTTTCTTCTCCGTCCCTTTATCCAAATGGTCTAACTTCTATTCTTTCGTTACGGAGGCATTGTGATGTTGTGCTCTTCACTCATCATCTCGAATTGTGAGGATCGTGTTCTCTTCGTGCTTATCCATTTAACCGAAGTGTTGTATCACCTCTTCAATATCTTTTCATCTCATCAAGTTTTCTTCTCTTTTCAGTCGGAGTGCTGTCAAAAATTATATCAATCTTATTCCTTCTCTATCTAGTTTTAACCGGAGTAGTTTCAATATCTATCTTATCACTAAACCTCTTGGTTCTCGTCGTATCCCTTGTTCCTCTTTTCTAACGGAGTGTTTTCAACTTTGCTCATCTTTGTTGTTTTCTTTCTTTCATTTGTTCAACCTCTCAAGGTTCTTTGGTTTCACTCTTTTGTCGAAGAAGCAACTTAGTTTACCTCTTATCTTCCTCTTCCTTTTCCCTCCGGTGCCATCCTAGATCTCGGGACGAGATCCTCTCATAGTGGTGGAGTGTTGTAACGCCTCGGATACAACTTTCCATATTCGCAACTCCAACTCTTGCCTTTTCCGGAGGTGCGATATGATATTTCCTTCGTGGTTGGGTTTTTGTCGTTTGTTTTGCATTTTGTTCATGTCTTGCTTTTCATCTCATAGCATCATGCGCATTGCATCTGCATGTTTTCATAAAACTCGTTACCGTTCATAGTTGCCGATTCTCTCTTTGCCTCTGTTGACCAACTGTCCAATTGTCAGACCTTTGTCTTCGAGGACCTCTCTCAGACCCCTCGCGTGCGTCCGAAACCTTCCCCGAACCTGAACCGCTCAGTCATCTCCGTTGGATTCGAATCATCCCCAAACATCCCGAAAATATCTTCGTTTTATTTATTGGACTCCCTAACCTATTTTTTCCGTCCGTCCGATTAAAAATCGGAAGGACCAAATGCCCCTACCAAAAATCCCTTACTATATATATCAGTCTAACCCTAGGCTATCCCATCCATTCCTCCCCTATCCAATCGCCGCCGCCACACTCCACCTCCCACCTCGGGATCTCCTCCCGATCCAAATTCTCTCCGACCAAGACCCTTGTTTTGCGCTGCCGACCAACCACAGCTCGCATCCACCTCGCTTTCAACCTTCCACCAACAGAGCAGCGCCCGACCTCGTCGTCCCATCCATCCCATCGATCCATCTCCACCCAATCCAATCCACCGCCTCCCCTGCCCTGCTCCCTGAAGCTGCTCAAGGTCCCGAGCAGGAGCGCTCGGCCTCGTCAACTCGCGTCGTCGCAGCCGACGACCTCCTCTGGCCGCAGCCCCGCGTCTCCACGCTCGTGCCCGAGCAGGAGCCCTCGAGACAGAGCTCATCCACAGCAAGCCGCAACTCCTCTTGGTCGATCCACTACTCCACTGTAGCCTTGCCGCGTCACCGCTCCTCCTCCGCAACCCCGAGCACCCCTCGCGAGCCCCTGCTTCCTCACGCTCCATCGTCGCCCCGCAGGTCGCGTGCCAGTCGCCCTCGCCTTCTCTCTTCTTCCCCTTTCCGTTCTGCTCCATCCTCTCTAAATATCTCTCTCTCTCTCTCTCTCTCTCTCTCTCTGTTCAAGTGCAGAGGAAGTGCTCCATCGCCCGCTCCCCGTAACCGCGTTGCTCTCCTTCCCCGAGCACCTCGTCCCCGCCGTCGCTAGTCGCCGATCCCCGCCTACCTCCTCGTCACGCCGTTCGCCAGTCCCACCGCTGCCCTGCCAAGTCCATCCCGCCGGAGCTCCTCATCACCGGGAACCGCCTTCCCAACCCTCGGACTGCCCGGTTCCGCCGAGCCCGCGGGTCCCCTGCCGCTGCATCGCGCCTCTTCTCATCTCCTGCATCGCCATGAACCTGCTGTTGTTTCTGTTCTTCGTCGTCAGTAACGAGCAGCAGCAGTTTTGCCCGGTCCAGGCACGCGTTGACCACGCTGGCCAGCTGCGTGGGCTGCAGCCACGGCAAGGCCCAGCCAGGCGTTCCCAGCCGGCCTGCTGCCTCCAACGCCCAGCACTCCCTGCCCGGCCTCCTCCTCACCGACTGGGCTAAGCCCATGGTGAGAACCCCAGCCCAGTTCGCCTCAGATTCAGTATGTTCGTTTTTTTCCTTTTCAGCGATTTTAGCTATTTATCCAGGGAGTGCAGTTTTACAGAAAAAACCCTCATGTTCATGCATTTAATAACTCCACAACCGTGCATCGGATTAAAATGGTTTATACATGTAAAATGCTTGGAATTACATGTACTTTCATAATATGCCACTTTCATCCATGTTTAAAATGTTTAAAATGTTGTTTGTTTAAATTTGCATAAATGCCATGTTAAAATGGTTTATTTCATAACTAAATAACCGTAACTCTGTTTTAAATAAACTTTATATGTAAATGGGGTGAAAAAATGCCTAGTTTAACATGGTCCACTTTATTTTCCTGTTTAACAACATTAAAATATGTTTTAGGGCAGAACAGTACCAAATTCATAATGTGGACATGAGGATTTTTCGGAATTGTTGTTTGTTGTTCCGGCCTCATTTAAACTTGCCTAGATAGGTAGTTTTATTATGCTTCACCTCTTGCCATGTTTAACAACATTTAACATTGCTTGGTAGCTTAAACGAGATTAAACTAAATATGTCAATGTGGTGTTTTGTCAATATGCAACTCGTTGCATATTGAGCTCCACTTAACTTGTAGTATTGTTTGTTGCACTTTGCCATGTCATGCCTCATTAAACTGGACATGCATCATACTTGTTTGTGCATCATGCCATGATTATGCTTGTGTGTTTACCATGTTGTTTGCTTCTTTCCGGGTTGCTTCTCTCGTTAGCTTCGGTTTCGTTTCGGAGTTGTGAGGATTCGTTCGACTACTCCTGTTCGTCTTCTTCATGGACTTGTTCTTCTTCCTAGCGGGATTTCAGGCAAGATGACCGCTACCCTGGATCTCATTACTATCATTGCTATGCTAGTTGCTTCGTTCTATCGCTTTGCTGCGCTACCTATCATTTGCTTTTCAAGCCTCCCAAATTGCCATGTCAGCCTCTAACCTTTTCACCCTTCCTAGCAAACCGTTGCTTGGCTATGTTACCGCTTTGCTCATCCCCTCTTATAGCATTGTTAGTTGCAGGTGAAGTTGAAGATTGCTCCATGGTGGACAGGATTTTGTTGGGATATCACAATATCTCTTATTTAATTTAATGCATCTATATACTTGGTAAAGGGTGGAAGACTCGGCCGTATGCCTGGTGTTTTGTTCCACTCTTGCCGCCCTAGTTTTCGTCATACCGGTGTTATGTTCCCGGATTTTGCGTTCCTTACGCGATTGGGTGATTTATGGGACCCCCTTGACAGTTCGCTTTGAATAAAACTCCTCCAGCAAGGCCCAACCTTGGTTTTACCATTTGCCTCACCTAGCCCTTTTTCCCTTGGGTTTTCGGAGCCCGAGGGTCA
>NC_041393.1:369636911-369660459 GCF_002162155.2 Triticum dicoccoides | reverse complement strand
GTGCTCCTTCGAGTGTTGGTCCAACCTGAGCGATGTCCGGCGCCCCCTGGGCAATCAGGGTCTATGCCAACCTGACGTCTGGCTCATCTGGTGTGCCCTGAGAATGAGATATGTGTAGCTCCTATCGGGATTTGTCGGCACATCGGGCAGCTTTGCTGGTCTTGTTTTACCATTGTCAAAATGTCTTGTAAACCGGGATTCCGAGTCTGATCGGGTCTTCCTGGGAGAAGGAATATCCTTCGTTGATCGCGAGAGCTTATCATGGGCTAAGTTGGGACACCCCTGCAGGGTATTAACTTTCGAAAGCCGTGCCCGCGGTTATGTGGCAGATGGGAATTTGTTAATGTCCGGTTGTAGATAACTTGACACCAGATCCGAAATAAAACGCATCAATCGCGTGTGTAGCCATGATGGTCTCTTCTCGGCGGAGTCCGGGGAGTGAACACGCTTTTGGGTTATGCTTGACGTAAGTAGGAGTTCAGGATCACCTCTTGATCATTGCTAGCTTCACGACCGTTCCTTTGCTTCTCTTCTCGCTCTTATTTGCGTATGTTAGCCACCATACTTGCTTAGCCGCTGCTGCAACCTCACCACTTTACCCCTTCCTTTCCCATTAAGCTTTGCTAGTCTTGATACCCATGGTAATGGGATTGCTGAGTCCTCGTGAATCACAGTTTACTACAACAATAGTTGCAGGTACAGGTTATGCGATGATCATGACGCGAGAGCGATGTTTGCTTGTTTTGGAGTTCTTCTTCTGCTTCTTCTTCAATAAGGGGATAGGTTCCACGTCGGCAGCCTGGGCTAGCAGGGTGGATGTCGTTTGAGTTTCTATTTGTGGTTCATCCGTAGCCGGATGTTGCTCTTATGTATTGTGATGTTGTATTCATGTGGCAAGGATGCCTTTTGTATGTATCCCCATCTATTATGTAATGTTGATGTAATGATATCCAACTTGCAAAAGCGTTTCAATATGCGGTTCTATCCTTGGTGGGACCTTCGAGTCTCTTTAGGATATTATCGCATATTGGGCATGACAGAACATGTGGGAGCCAACATGGGTATCCAGATCCCGCTGTTGGTTATTGACAGGAGAACATCTCGGTCATATCTGCATGGTTCCCGAACCCGTAGGGTCTACACACTTAAGGTTCGATGACGCTAGGGTTATAAAGGAAGTTTGTATGTGGTTACCGAATGTTTTTCGGAGTCCCGGATGAGATCATGGACGTCACGAGGAGTTCCGGAATGGTCCAGAGGTAAAGATTTATATATGGGAAGTCATCATACGGTCACAGGAATAATTCGGGGGGTTACCAGTATTGTATCGGGACCACCGAAGGGGTTCTGGGGGTCCACCGGGAGGGTCCACCTGCCCCGGAGGGCCCTGTGGGCTGTTTGCGGAGAGGGACCAGCCCCTTAGTGGGCTGGGCGCCTCCCCCCTAGGGGCCCTAAGTGCAAGGCAACCCCCTCTGGCCGCCGCCCCCTCCTCAGATTGGATCTGAGGGGGCCAGCCCCCCTCTCCCTTGCCCCTATATATATGTGGGGGTGGAAGGGCAGCCGCACCCAAGTTCTGGCACAGCCCTTCCCCTCTCCCAAGTCCTCCTCCTCTCTCGCGGTGCTTGGCGAAGTCCTGCAGGATTGCCACGCTCCTCCATCACCACCACGCCGTTGTGATGCTGCTGGATGGAGTCTTCCTCAACCTCTCCCTCTCTCCTTGCTGGATCAAGGCATGGGAGACGTCACCGGGCTGTACATGTGTTGAACACGGAGGTGCCGTCCGTTCGGCACTAGGATCTTCGGTGATTTGGATCACGACGAGTACGACTCCTTCAACCTCGTTCTCTTGAACGCTTCCGCTTAGCGATCTACAAGGGTATGTAGATGCACTCTCCTTCCCCTCGTTGCTGGTTTCTCCATAGATAGATCTTGGTGACACATAGGAAAAATTTGAATTTCTGCTACATTCCCCAACAATTGGCTCCTATATATTCTACGAAGATCTTTATCGGTCAAACCGCATAACAACATACGTTGTTCCCTTTGTCATCGGTATGTTACTTGCCCGAGATTTGATCGTCGGTATCTCAATACCTAGCTCAGTCTCGTTACTGGCAAGTCTCTTTACTCGTTCCGTAATACATCATCCTATAACTAACTCATTAGTCACATTGCTTGCAAGGCTTATAGTGATGTGCATTACCGAGAGGGCCTAGAGATACCTCTCCGATAATCGGAGTGACAAATCCTAATCTCGATCTATGCCAACTCAACAAGTACCATCGGAAACACCTGTAGAGCACCTTTATAATCACCCAGATATGTTGTGATGTTTGGTAGCACACAAAGTGTTCCTCCGGTAATCGGGAGTTGCATAATCTCATAGTCATAGGAACATGTATAAGTCATGAAGAAAGCAATAACAGTAAACTAAAACGATCAAGTGCTAAGCTAACAGAATGGGTCAAGTCAATCACATCATTCTCCTAATGATGTGATCTCGTTTATCAAATGACAACTCATGTTTATGGTTAGGAAACCTTAACCATCTTTGATTAACGAGCTAGTCAAGTAGAGGCATACTAGTGATACTATTTGTCTATGTATTCATACATGTATTATGTTTCCGGTTAATACAATTCTAGCATGAATAAAAACATTTATCATAAAATAAGGAAATAAATAATAACTTTATTACTGCCTCTAGGGCATATTTCCTTCAGGCTGACCCTAGGGTTAGACCAGAGAGGATGATACCATGTTAACAGATGATGTATTGATTGAGGTACTGGTGCACGCATATATAATACAAGGGAAGGTCTCTACCTCAACTATACAAGACTAGGAGGTGGGCCACAACTCCAATACACGTGCAATACAAAATACATACTGAACACCCTCAAATACGCTATAGCGAAGTTTAAATGCTGAAATAGTGCGCTATTTTTTTCGTTGGTAGTACGTGTCTCATTCAGATCATAAAGATCAAAGTACAAGTCACGTAAGGAACGACATGATAAAACTGAAAAGATAGCAAAATATCTCTGAACTTGACACCAGCGTCCGTCACCTACCTCCAGCACCATCTTAGCAGCCACAGAAGAAAAGGAGTTATAGCGTAGTTGGGAGTTCCACGTAAGGTCATTGGTGCATACCGTAATTGGGAGTTCTTTTTTTTGCGAAGGCATAGTTGGGAGTTCCATGTAAGGTCACGGGTGCCTATTAGATGGCCAGACCATGGACAGTCATCTGGACATCGCCTGCTAGCCATGCCTCGCTTGATGCAAGACCGTCCTTTGCCCCGTACAACATGAAATATCCATGCATCTGTTTCTTGGTATAATTAGATTTTTCATCCAAACACAGGCCCAGCGAAACAACGGAAGGAACCCGTCAGGCAAAGGCCCAACCCAGCAACGTGGAAACTCAATCCTGCCTGGGCTTCGACTTTGCCTGGGTTCTTTAACCAGTGTCACAGATAACAAAATCTATAGAAAAAATAACTTCACTTTAGAATGCAACATCTTGTCTGGCTGGGTGGCAACCCCTTTGATGCCTCTCCTATATGTGGTGTGTTCGACTCCGGCGATTATCTTTACAGTCTTCAGCAGACTCCCGGTTTCATTCGTACGTCCCGTTTCCTTTGTTTGCACAGATATATGTTCCTCCAACGGACGGACAAAACTAAAAAATAGTCGTACGTAAAAATCCTCAAGACGGACGAAGCAAAGGGGAGCCAAACCAAAAACACATATTCTCTTTAATAGTAGGTATATATATAATCCTCAAGACGGGACGAAACCAAAAATAGCTATTCTCCTTAATAGTAGGTATATATAGATAAAACTACAGATGTTTCTAAAAAAATGGACAGGCAGGGTTGCTCGCCTATATATATAAAAAAAGGCAACATCGCTACATGTACACTTACCAAATCTTCACCATAGTCCGTGCGTAAGCCTCTCGCCGGGAAAAAGATTAAACGGGAGGTAGCCGAGTGCCGTCCATCGTCGGGTCGGCGTCCGAGCGGCAGAGCGGGCACGTCGAGTGCGCGTCCAGCCACGGGTCGATGCACTCCACGTGGTACAGGTGCATGCACGCCGGCAACAGCCGCACTGCCTCCCCAAGCTGGAACACGCCGAGGCACACTGAGCACGTTGCCGCTTCCTCTCCTCCACCCGTCACGTTGTGCTTCACGGACAGGTTGTATTTGAACGCCGGGAGGCGGGACGTTGGGTTGGTAGCGTGGGTCCTGGGCAGCTGCACCTCATCGAGTTGCCGGAGTGATTCCAGCCGCGGCAGCGGCTGGGCGGCAACGGCAGCCTCTGCCTCAGCGTGAGATTGCGTATTGCGGCAACCCTTTATAACGACTCCGAGAATGCAGACTACGAAGAAGACGACGAGCAATACCGTGACTTTCCATTCATCATCTGAAGTTGGCGGAGGCGGTGGC
Organism: Triticum dicoccoides; assembly: GCF_002162155.2. Lineage (NCBI taxonomy): Eukaryota > Viridiplantae > Streptophyta > Magnoliopsida > Poales > Poaceae > Triticum > Triticum dicoccoides. The sequence continues at coordinate 369,656,006 of NC_041393.1, read as the reverse complement.
GTATACCATGGACGTATCGGCGGGAATTCATACGACGGTGGGTCTAGATTATAATGCCACGGTGGCGGAGGAGCAAAGTCCGTGGACTTCGTTGATGGTGGAACCATTGGTGCAACTGCTACTGCAAACTAATTAAGAGTTAATGACGAATTGTTTGCAGGCTTGCAGCGTCGTGCTATACACTAAGAAAATTTATAAGTGGATTAACGGAGACTAGCATGAAGCCGGCTATCTCGAATGACGAGAGGGTTAGTCTCGAATGGTGATTTATTGTCAAATGTATGTAATGAAGACAAAATCAGGACGGAGCATACACGGTTCTCTTTGTCTATGCTCGATAAACAACCCACATCGCAAAGTAAGGTGACATTGCCAGGGTCGTTCGTGCGCCAGAGATAGCAACTAAGGAAAGTTCGGATCATTGCTAAGGTTGGTGCTATACTAACAAACTATGAGGATCACCCGCGCAATGCGCGGCTAGGTTCAACATATTAAGACACATGCTACTTAATATATCGGAAATGTCAACGCCCACATGTATGGGCGTTAGCCAACTCATCCACACGTCTCCATCATCGTCCAGTAATTTCTATACGAATCTTGGTACGAATTAGCTGATTTTGTATGCCACGTAGGACAACTCGCATGTGTGGTGTGTGAGAGAGGTCGCCCACACATCCGTTTTACCACACATCAGTTTCAGTCACGCACAAGGGCTGATGTGTGGGCAGTTTGCCATCTCGCCCACACGCCCGCCTCCTCTCCCGCACCCAAACTGCCAGTTGCCATGCATTTTGTAGTGTACATGGCAACTGGCCTAGTGTGATTGCAAGCAGATGGCAACTCTGTTTTTTTTTTACCCGAACATGTCAGTTGCCATATGTTTGGCATGGTACATGACAAACTGTCCTAGCGTGCACGTAAGCAGATGACAACTCTTTTTTTTAAAATGGCAACTGCCGTAGCGTGCTTCTGAGCACATGGCAACTCTCTCTTTTACCCGAACATGTTTTTTGTCATGCCTTTTTTTGTAGCGCTACATGGCAACTGCCTAGTGTTAGTAGGTGGTAACTCCTAAAGTTTTGAAATCATGACAACTGCAGTAAACCAGACCACACATGACAACAGCTGTAGTTGTTCAAAAAATAGCAATCTGGAACTTTGACCTGAGATGGCAATTGCAGTTGAGCAAACATGGCAACTGTAGTTGTCCGACATGGCAACCGTAGTTCAGTGACATGGCAACTGCACTTAAACGAACATGGCCAAGGGTCCGACCCATGGCAACTGCGGGGCACGCGGTAAAGTGTCACGTGGGGCGTGCGGGACCACGAGGTACGAGGCCTGAAGTACCGGGCGTGTGGGCGTTATTTATTTCGCCCACATGCACGCGTGTAAGAGGGACCGGGAGGGAAAAAAGAGGCGTGTGGACGTTAGTTATTTTGCCCACACACAGACGTGTGGGCTGGTCCTCTTAGGCACCACACAGAACGTGTGGGCAGATTTATTAACGTCCACACGTGTGACAGTTAGCGACGTCCTAATATATGGATAGGGTCTTTCGGTCAAATGATGTATCAATATTTTCCATATGAATATTATGCTATATTATTATAAACATTAGTATTTTAAATATTTAATAAACACTTTTACTTGGCAATGTCAGCTGATGTTAGGAATTTGACAAGACACGTCTTCTTAGTCAATTATTACTCATTTATTACTTACTTTCATGGTTATTTTTTTGTCAATAATTTGTGCTTTGACGCTAATTATTATTCAATTATATCCATCTCTGCATGTGTTTTTCCATACATTAAAATATTGATGAAGTATGTCAAAATTATATTCCATGGAAAATCTTAATTAGATCGATAGAAGAATTTTTGGTCTTTAGTTGGAAGCACTACTGTTTAATATTCTTATAGTATATTCCACATTTTATTATTGATTTAAATCTGATTGCTTTATTTCATATAGATTTCTACATAAGTTTAGCTACTTTTCGCCTCCACACTGTTTTCTGGGTACAATTCTAATAGCTACTTTCCATATAACTGCATTCCAAAGTTAATCTATTTGTACACTTATATATAGTTCAGATGAAAACAATATGGGCATGCAATTTCTTTTTACTTTTACCGAATTCTATTTCAAAAATCCAGCTACTTGTGGACGTAGTATAGATTTGTTCAGAAGCTAAATCGATATTTTAATTTTTCATGGGGATAACTTCGTATCTGGTCAGTGCAATTTCATGGCTAAATTTATTAACTAGTATATTTTTGGTATTTCTTTTCCAATCAGTTAGTTGCCGCACCAGTAGTTGATATTTGGTTTATTTCACTTTTAAATAATTATTTCTTTCTTAAGAAATATATACGGGATGGTTATTGCCAAAGTACATCTTCAAGAGAGATCGCCCAACTTCTGTGTGTCACAATTGAAGAGTTAATGCATTTATAAAATTCTCCCTTTTTCACTCTATTGATTTTCTCCTTTTGTAATTTTTGTGTTCACCAGTAGTGTTTTTTAGAAATTGTTTTCTCTAAATGTAAGTGTTGGAGGAACTTTGCACTATGAATTAAACTCAAACATATTACATATCCGCATGATTGTTTTTGCTCCAAAACATCATTATACCTGTTTTGAATAGCACACTCAAATGTACACATAGCACATTGCTTATGGATCTTGTGACCGTTCTGTCTCGGTGTCCTGACTACATTATATATGCCCGTTTCCATCTACATACTCTTTGATTTCTCCCGATATAATGCGGCTTCTCCGTCTCTTTGAGGCACTCTGTACTCCGCTAGTGTCCTGCTAAATCTTGCATTCCTCAACTCTTTGATATAATGCATCGTGATAGGATGCACGTTGGTTAGTAAAAAAAATTACGGGTGTGTTGGTTAGTAATTCAGAAAGAAAAAAATTATACCGTGTATATACACAATGGTTTGGTTTTATTCTCTCTTGACGTGTCATGTGTACGGTCTGTGGTGCGTTGCGATGCATATCTAATATGGGCTCGTTTTCTTGGCTGGAAAAAAAGTTGACTCAATTTTTCCTTTTTTTGTAGCTTTTTTGCAAAAAGAAGTTGACTCTATTTTTCCTTTTCCTATAGCTTTTTTGCAAAAGAAGAGAAAAGGTTGACTTTATTTTCCTTCGGATATAGCTCATAAGCGTGCATCAATTTGGAGCTTCTTGTGTCCCTATCCTATAGGAGGACATGAGAATGAATATACCTTCCTGAAAAAAAAAGTGAATGAATATATGTGTCAATTGTTGTGGGTTAAACCCCAGCTTAATAATCATGTAAACATGACAAACCTTCACATTGATTGATGATTGATGACATGAGCCATGATGTCATTGCTTGCCCTTTTAGTTTTTTTTTTTGAGGGTTGCTTGCCCTTTTAGTGCTAATATGAAACGGACTGTACCAGGCCACGCTCGGTATGCCAACCGGACTGCTCCATTTTTTTTTGAACTTAACCGGACTGCTCCAATTTATTTACTTGTCCATCGTGTTTGGCTTCTATTTTTTGCAAAAAAACTTTCAATCTATTCATCTTCAATCATGGTAGTACAACGAACACTAGAAATAATAAAGTTTACATCTAAAATATATATCTATTTTTGTGTGACGTGCTGATTTTTTTTTTGTAAATGCCATATTATTTGTATGTAATGTATACATCTTTAAATTTTAGATCGTATGTATCTAAAGTTAACGGCTAAGTTAATTTAATCTGTGTGAACGAACGTGATAACTTGCTTGCCTATTGTTTTATAAGTATATATGATAAATAGATTAAGACAAACCTCCAACTAAAAAAACTTGTACAAACCTTGTATGTATCGTGCGAACATTTGCTGGCGGGACATGCATGCGCTCATTGTGATGTTGAGTTGATATGAAGGGTGTCGATTGCGCCGTCACGCTGTTCTGACGCCGTAGAAAAATCATGACTACTAACAAACAAAGTGTTTAACAAATACCCATCAAAGTCGACCTCCTGATGTAGGCCTGACGTCATAGACAAATCATGACTACTAAACAATACAATGTTCACCTCAAATTCACCTAAAAGAGTACTCCTCAAAGTGGACTTATCGTGCGAACCAACCTGTGATTAGATGGTTAGAGGGACTGTGGTATCCCCAGCACACCAAGACTCATGTCCTGATGCTCGCATTTATTTATGGATTTATTTCAGGAATTCCGGCGATGTGCATTCAATGGGAGGAGACGTTCCTGTCGATGATGAGATGCCTACGACGACTTCATAAATTTCAAGATGATATGCTGGCTCAATCTTTTGGATGTGTTCATAGGGATATGGTATGCGTGTATGCATCCATAGGGGTGAGTGTATGCGTGTGTATATGAGCGATTGCGTCTATATTGTGTTAAAAAAAGTGGACTTACATATTGATATAGGCTTGGTATTAATATGTCGGTCTTCTGATTATTTGACGAAGTAAACTGAACTTACAACGCCTTCACAGTGACAACTTATGGCACAAAGTGGAAATCCACATCAATGCGCTTTGTGTGTGTATTGAACACCAGATTACAAGTAGCTCGCTATTCAACTCATCACATTCAGGTCCTAGACTTTTGCACTAGTGCTCGTATTTTCTGGATAGACTACAGATTTTTCAGTGATATTTGTTCAGTGAGAGGAGAGATACTACAAAGGTGTTTACAATTGTTATCTCTCTCAATTCAGTGGAGTCAACTTGTTGTTTTAGTTGAGACACAGACTGTTTGAAGGCTGTGAATATGATTAAAAAGGAAGACATGGACAAATCACGATATAATTTTTCTAGTTCGTGAGATTAATCTTCCCATGCCTCACATAAAGCTCCTGTATTACTCACATTATTACTCACATAAAGCCATCTCAGAAATCTGTCAGCCATGCATTGGCAGCTTTGGTAGGGTGACGGGTTGAACTCTGGTGTGCCTAGGTTTAGGCTCGGATGAGATCGTTAAAATCGGTAAAACTGGGTGTAGCATTGCTACATGAGTAACATAAGTGCTTTTAAAAAATGACTTCATCAATCTTAAGATATTGCCACGGCTCAGTATTGCAGAGGTGTTCATAAGGATAGGATGCGTGTGTGTGCATTCAGAGTAACTCTAGCAGACCCAGCAAAAACTTGACCCGCAAAACGCGTTTGCAGTTTCACGAAGATCGCGTTTGCGGGTCGAAAACTAGCACAGCAGAACAGATACCGTATCTACCTGCATAATTTGGAAAAACACTTTCGCGGGAGAAATTGCACAAACATAGTTCATCACATCACATACTACATAGTTCATACAAGCATAGATCATACTACATGCTACTTTAACTAGTACTAGAGGGGGTCTGATCTAACGGCGGTGAGGACGACGCCGTGGAGGCCGAGCGACGCTCAATCCTCCTCGCCGGAGCTGCACAGGTCGACGTACTTCGCCACCTACCCCGCGCGGATGCGGCGCCACTCCTCGGCCTTCTCGTTGGCGGCGACCGCCTGCCACCACTCGAGGTCTTCGAGCTCCTCGGCGTGGCGCCGGCGCTCCTCCTCCTCGTGCACGCTCCGCTTGGCGATGGCGGCCGCAACGGCATCGACGTCCGCGACATAGTCCTCGGGCCCGATGACTCCGCTGCGGCCGAGCGGAGCGGGCTCCTCGGGCTCCTCCTTCACGGGGACGAAGGCGAACGGCGCCGGCTCCTCTGGCTCCTCCTCGTCCTCCGACCACTCCCTCTTCACAGGGAGGAAGCCTGCACCGGAGGACGAGGAGCTCCCGGCGAACGACGACCTCGCGGAGGAGAAGGATGCGCGCCGGCGGTCGTACTCTTCGGTCTCGCTCCGCTGGAAGCTCGGCGGCGGCGACATGCCACGGTTGGTCCACTTTCGGGCGTCGCGCTTCCTCGCGCCATCGGACCGGACGCGCCGCTCGCGCTCCGGGTCCCTTCCGCCGCCAGATCTGCTGCCGGAGCTGATGAAGTCATGTATCTAGGGTAGGGTCATGGACCTGTCCAAGATACCCTCCCCAAGGACATCTCTAGAAAAAACTATCTTTCAGACGACCTGGAAGGATTTCACTCGACGGACTCGAAGACACACTCGACCATGAAGCCACTCACTCGACCACCAGGAAATCTAGAGTCACTCTGCACACAAACAGTCTGTCATTAAGTAGTCTTTATGGTCATCATAGCACTTTATGTATGGCGTTACCAGTAACGCCAGATCTTAATGTACCTTAAACCCTGCATAACTGAGGGCTGGAGGGGTATGGCGGACTCTATATAAGCCACCCCCTCCTCAGTGTAAAGGGTTCGCACCCCTGTAACTCATACGCACATAATCCAGTCGACCGCCTCCGTGCTCCGAGACGTAGGGTTGTTACTTACTCCGAGAAGGGCATGAACTCGTAAACATCTTGCGTATACAACTACTCCATAGCTAGGGTCTTGCCTCTCCATTCCTACCCCCCTATTCTACTGTCAGACTTAGAACCACGACAGTTGGTGCCCACCGTGGGGCCGGTGTCTTAGCGACCTATTGGAGAAGTTGTGATTGTTCCGATCTCCTTCATCATGGTTTTAGGCGGAATTTTGGTTGAGGGCCGCGAGATCCGTCTCGGCGCGCTCGCGTTCATCGCCGACGACTCCGCTTGGCTTCAGGAGGCTCCACTCGACATCAACGCGCTCCCTGTCCGCGGGGCGACGCACTTCCATGCGTGCGTCTGCGGCGTCCTCCTGCGGCAACCGTCGACCCCGTATCGGTCGACCTCTGTGTCGTCCTCCCTCCCTGTCTCCTGCCGGCGCAAGCGCTCCGGTCGGTCGAGGCTTCAGCGGTGGGTGAGGCACGCGGTGGCTCGCCAGTCGGCCACTCCCCAAGTCGCGCCGATCGAGCCCGTGGAATCTCTCTACGGCTTGTTCGACCCGTTGACTGGCTCCATAGAGACTGCATCCGAGTGCGACAGCAGTGATCCGGCGACGGAGGTTCTGATGGTCAATGGACCATGCAGTCCTCCCGGTTTTCCCCGCACCGACAGAGTCGATGGCGGAGGCGATCCGACGGACGCCCACGAAGAGTATTAGCCCGAGCCCCTCACATCGCTACAAAGGGAAGATCTTCGCCACCGGAACATGGATGTGTTGCATACTCCTATTGTTGGAGAAACCCCCCAGGCTCGTGCCTTAGAGGACGTGCGTTTGGCCAACTTGGCTAAGCGCACTCGACTGGAGAACCTCCAGCGAGCACTCGACGAGCGTGCACGGCAACGGGTCCCAGACTCCAGTCGACGTCAACTCTTTCCACCACCAACTCAGGTATATCGAACTCCGATTCAAAATCTAGCAGCTGCAGCCCATATAGCAGAGTCGATTCAGCCCTCTCAGTCAGAGGCTGGCAGAGGCTTGATGCAGATCAGAGATTTACTCCGGGCAGCAGGAGATCAAAATTTAGCTGTATCACAGTCGTGAAACAGGATTCACAGTAGATCCGTCGCTGCGAATACAGTCCAGTCGGCCCATAGCCTGAGATCGCCCCCGAGGCGTGAGGGACGTGGAGGTCGGCGTGATCAGTATGATGACCGATTCGATCGCGATGATCAACGTCGAGTGCCCACTCCTCATCCAAGGGGTGGGTCGTACGCCCCTCGACAGCAAGATGACAGACGCCAGCACAATGTTGGGCGAAGGGTTCCAGTCGACCCTAGAGAACCAGGCTTTGATGCGAGATCCATTATCGTTCAAGGTTTGGTCGATCGGAACAGAGCTCACCGAGAAGGCCATGACAGAGATGTGCCCACCAGCAGCAGAGTTCACGTCTCAGGACCAGAGTGTTTTAGCAGAGCCACATCAGGGCCGCGGTGATTCCTCCCAACTTCAGGTTGGCGACTGGAGTCAGTAAGTTCACCGGCAAGTCCAAGCCCGATACTTGGCTTGAGGACTACCGAGTGGCTGTTCAGATTGGCAGCGTCAATGATGAGGTGGCCATGAAACACCTACCTCTTATGTTGGAGGGCTCGGCCAGAGCATGGCTGAATCAGTTGGCACCTAGCAGCATTTACACTTGGGAAGATCTTGCCCGAGTGTTTGTCAAAATATTTGAAGGAACTTGCAAGCGACCAGCAGGGTTGACAGAGCTGCAGGTTTGTGTGCAAAAGTCGAATGAGACTCTGAGGGATTACAGCCAGAGGTGGATCACATTGCATCACACGATGGAAAATGTATCTGATCACCAAGCAGTCTGTGCCTTCAAGGAAGGCGTTAAGAACAGAGAGCTAAGTTTGAAATTCGGTCAGACCAGAGACATGACCCTGAGTCGGATGATGGAGATTGCCACCAAGTATGCCAATGGTGAAGAAGAAGATCGGCTCCGGAGTGGCAAGTACAAGCCAACCGCTCATGAAACCGGGGAGGGGACTCCAGTCAGAAGCAGAAGCAGAAAGCAGAGTCAGCTGCTCCTGGAGAAGTCTTGGCCGTGACTCAAGGGAAGTTTAAAGGGAAGCCCAAAAGGTCTTGGAACCCTAAGAAGGTGAAGGACAAGGAAGGAAATGACGTGATGGATTTGTCGTGCCACATTCATACGAAGAAAGATGAGGAGGGTAAATTCATTTACCCGAAACATACCACTCGGCAGTGTCGGCTCTTGATCCAGCAGTTCCAGGGAAAACAGTCCAAGGATAAGGAAAAGGAGTCGGACAAAGTTGAAGACAAAGAAGAGAGTGATAATGGATATCCCCAAGTCAATTCCACCCTGATTATTTTTGTTGATGTTGAAAAAGCAAAAGTCGGTTGAAAGTTATCAACCGAGAGGTGAATATGGTTGCTCCGGTGACACCCAGTTATCTAAAGTGGTCTCAGACTGCCATCACATTCGACCAGTCCGATCATCCAACACACATAGCCACCCCTGGGAGGCAAGCTTTGGTGGTCGACCCAATCGTCGAAGGCACTCGACTGACTAAAGTTTTGATGGATGGTGGCAGTGGCCTAAATATATTGTATGCAGAAACATTGAAAGGGATGGGCATTCCGATGTCCAGACTCAGTACCAGCAACATGAGTTTCCATGGAGTCATTCCTGGGAAGAAGGCTGAGTCACTCGGCCAAATTGCTCTTGATGTGGTTTTCGGTGATTCCAAGAATTTTCAAAAAGAAAAATTGACGTTTGAAGTTGTGGATTTCCAGAGTGCTTATCACGCTATTTTGGGCGGGCCAGCTTATGCATGTTTCATGGCTCGACCATGCTATGTGTATCTCAAAATGAAGATGCCTGGTCCTAAAGGTGTGATCACTATTACTGGTGGTCGGAAGAAGGCGGAAGAGTGCTTTCATAAGGGCTCAAAGATCGCTGATGCTCAGATGGCAGTGGTAGAGCTGCAGGAATACCAGAAAGCTGCAGATCCGAGTGATTTGTTGCGAGCCAAGAAGCCCGCTACAGAGTCAGTGTTTCAGTCGTCCAGTGAGACGAAGCCCGTTCACATTCACCTGACCGACCCCAGTGCTGCTCCGACTCATATCTCTACAACACTCGACTCCAAATAGGAAGAAGCGCTCATCCAGTTCCTCCGTGAGAACTGAGACATCTTCGCATGGAAGCCTGCTGACATGTCGGGTGTTCCAAGGGGGTTGGCTGAGCATCGCCTGCGAGTCGACTCAAAAGTAAAACATGTCAAGGAACATCTTCGACGGTTCGCCGTCCAGAAGAGAAAGGCCATTGGCGAGGAGGTGGCTCGGCTCTTAGCAGCGGAGTTTATCCGAGAGATTTACCACTCCGAGTGGCTCGCCAACGTTGTCATGGTCCCCAAGAAGGACAAGTCACTTCGTATGTGCATTGACTTCAAACATATCAATCGGGCCTGCCCGAAAGATCATTTTCCTCTCCCCCGCATCGACCAAATAGTCGACTCAACTGCGGGATGTGAGCGCCTGTCTTTTTTAGACGCCTATTCCGGTTACCATCAGATCTGTCTATATGGACCCGACGAGATTAAAACAGCTTTCATCACTCCATTCGGGTGCTTCTGCTATGTCACCATGCCATTCGGCCTTAAAAATGCCGGAGCCACGTTCATGAGGATGATTTAGAAGTGTTTACTCACTCAAATCAGTCGGAATGTGGAAGCGTACATGGATGATATTATGGTCAAATCATGGAAGGGTTCCGACCTGTTGACTGACCTCGCTGAAATATTTGCCAATCTCAGGAGGTATGATATCAAGCTTAATCCATCAAAGTGCACATTCGGAGTTCCTGGCGGAAAGTTACTCGGTTTTCTCGTTTCCGAACAAGGAATCGATGCCAACCCAGAAAAAGTTGGCACTATACTCCGAATGAAACGCCCTGTGCGTGTGCACGATGTCCAGAAGCTCACTGGATGCTTGGCCGCTTTAAGTCGATTCATTTCTCGTCTCGATGAAATGGCATTGCCTCTTTACCGACTGATGAAGAAGTCAGACAAGTTCGAGTGGACTCCAGAAGATGATGCAGCGTTTGTAGAACTAAAAGCTCTGCTCTCCACCCAGCCGGTGCTTGCTGCCCCAATCAGCAAAGAGCCTTTGCTGCTTTACATTGTAGCCACAGGACAAGTCGTCAGTATAGTACTTACGGTCGAGCGGGAAGAAGAAGGAAAAGCCTTCAAAGTTCAGCGCCCAGTGTATTATCTTTCTGAAGTGTTGACCCCATCAAAGCAAAGATACCATCATTATCAGAAGCTTGTATATGGGATTTATATGACCATGAAGAAGGTTGCTCATTATTTCTCTGATCATTCCATTACAGTCGTCAGCGACGCCCCATTATCAGAGATTCTGCACAACAGAGATGCAACTGGTCGAGTGGCAAAATGGGTGATTGAACTCCTTCCCCTTGATATCAAGTTTGAGGCAAAGAAAGCCATCAAGTCCCAAGCAGTAGCTGATTTCATCGCCGAGTGGATTGAACAACAACTACCGACTCAGGTTCACTCGGAGCACTGGACCATGTTCTTTGATGGTTCTAAGATGCTGAATGGTTCCGGTGCTGGGGTAGTGCTGGTTTTCCCCCGAGGAGATAAGCTCAGATATGTGCTCCAAATCCACTTTGATTCCTCCAATAATGAAGCAGAATACGAAGCACTTTTGTATGGGTTGCGTATGGCCATTTCACTCGGCGTCCGTCGCCTCATGGCCTATGGCGACTCAGATTTGGTGGTTAATCAGGTGATGAAGGAGTGGGACGTCAGAAGTCCAGCCATGACTAGTTACTGCAATGCAGTGAGAAAGCTTGAGAAGAAATTTGAAGGGTTATAGCTCCACCATATACCCCGACTGAAAAATCAAGCGGCTGATGATTTGGCAAAGATAGGTTCCAAGAGAGAAGCCATTCCCAGTAATGTATTTTTGGAGCACATCCATACTCCATCAGTTCAAGAGGATCCTTTCACCGAAGAAGCTCCACAGCCAAAAAGTGTCGCAGATCCGACTGAAGTTGAACTTCCAGCTGTGGTCGACCTGATCATGGAAGTTTTGGTCATCACTCCCGACTGGACAGAGCCATACATCGCGTATATCCTAAGGAAAGAGCTCCCAGAGAATGAAGAAGAGGCTCGACAGATCGTCCGTCGATCCAAAGCCTTTAATGTGATAAAGGGACAGTTGTACAGAGAAAGCGCGACTGGAGTCGGTCAGAAATGTATAACGCCAGAAGAAGGTCGGATAATCCTTGACGATATCCACTCGGGGACCTGTGGTCATCATGCGTCCTCTCGGACCATTGTGGCTAAAGCATACCGAGCGGGATTTTACTAGCCAAGAGCAAATGAAATGGCAAAGAAGATAGTCGACAAGTGTGAAGGATGTCAGTTTTATTCCAATCTATCGCACAAACCCGCCTCAGCCTTGAAGACCATTCCATTCGTCTGGCCCTTCGCTGTTTGGGAGTTAGATATGGTTGGACCACTGAGAACTAGCAGGAGCGGCTTCACTCACTTGCTAGTAGCAGTCGACAAGTTTACCAAATGGATTGAAGCTAAGCCTATCAAGAATCTGGATGCTGGCACTTCTGTCAGCTTCATCAGAGAGTTGGTATTCGGATATGGAGTTCCACATAGCATCATCACTGATAATGGGTCAAACTTCGATTCCGACGAATTCAGAGCCTTTTGCGCATCTCAAGGCACACGAGTCGACTATGCTTCGGTCGCTCACCCCCAGTCGAATGGACAAGCAGAACGAGCAAATGGTCTAATTCTCAACGGACTGAAACCCCGACTGATGCGCGATCTCAAGCACGCAGCAGGCGCATGGGTCGATGAACTTCCGTCAGTTCTTTGGGGATTAAGGACCACTCCTAATCGGTCAACTGGGAGAACTCCGTTCTTCCTGGTCTATGGAGCTGAAGCAGTCATGCCGAGTGACCTGCTTCACAATGCACCCCGAGTCGAACTCTACAATTAAGATGAAGCAGAGCAAGCCCGACAGGATGCAGTCGACCTTCTAGAAGAAGAAAGAGAGATGGCCATGATCCGATCGACTATCTATCAGCAGGACTTGCATCGATTCCATGCCAGAAACGTGAAGAGTCGAGCCTTCCAAGAAGGAGATTTGGTTCTCCGAGTGGATCAGCAGAAGCCACACAAGCTTGCTCCTACTTGGAAAGGTCCCTTCATCGTCACCAAAGTCTTCCACAATGGAGCGTACCGTCTTTACAATGTCGATCGCCAGATTGACGAGCCAAGAGCTTGGAACGCGGAGCTGCTCCGCCCCTTTTATACTTAAATATTCACTCGGATGAGATGTAATAAAAGTACTTCTGTAGTTTGTTTTTCAAAGACAAGAGTGCTATAATTTTCCCAGTGATTGTTGTTACTTTTGTTTACGTAAAAAATCCCCCAGTGGGTGGCTTAGCTGCGAATCCGTTTCGCCTAAGTTTGTAAAACAAAATCCCTGCCGAGTGGTGAGCCAGCCTCCCACTCGGGTGGCTTAGCTGCGAATCCGTTTCGCCTAAGTTTGTAAAAAAAATCCCTGTTGAGTGGTGAGCCAGCCTCCCACTCGGGGGCTTAGCTGCGAATCCGTTTCGCCTAAGTTTAAGAAAAAATCCTACCGAGTGGTGAACCAGCCTCCCACTCGGGGGCTTAGCTGCAGTCCAAGTACTCGCCTAAGTTTAAAAGAAAATCCCACCGAGTGGAGAGCAATCCTCCCACTCGGGGGCTTAGCTGCAGTCCAAGTACTCGCCTAAGTGTTTGAAATCCTACCGAGTGGTGAGCCAGTCTCTCACTCGGGGGCTTAGCTGCAGTCCAAGTACTCGCCTAAGTGTTTGAAATCCTACCGAGTGGTGAGCCAGTCTCTCACTCGGAGGCTTAGCTGCAGTCCAGTACTCGCCCAAGAATTTAATACAATGTGTGCTCTGCAAGGACGACGAAGTGCAGGTCGACTGCTACCTTCTCCTTCCGAGCTACGCCACAAATACAATGTGCGCTCTGCAAGGACGACGAGGTGCATGTCGACTGCTACCTTCTCCTTCCGAGCTACGCCACAAATACAATGTGCGCTCTGCAAGGACGACAAGGTGCAGGTCGACTGCTACCTTCTCCTTCCGAGCTACGCCACAAATGCAATGTGCGCTCTACAAGGACGACAAGGTACAGGTCGACTGTTACCTTCTCCTTCGGAGCTACACCACCAAAAATCCTACCGAGTGAAGAGCAAACCTCCCACTCGGGGGCTTAGCTGCAGTCCAGTACTCGCCTAAGTATCTGAAAATCCTACCGGTTGGAGAGCAAACCTCCCACTCGGGGGCTTAGCTGCAGTCCAGTACTCGCCTAAGTATCTGAAAATCCTATCGAGTGGAGAGCAAACCTCCCACTCGGGGGCTTAGCTGCAGTCCAGTACTCACCTAAGTATCCGAAAATCCTACCGAGTGGAGAACAAACCTCCCACTCGGGGGCTTAGCTGCAGTCCAGTACTCGCCTAAGTATATGAAAACCCTACCGAGTGGAGAGGAAACCTCCCACTTGGGGTCTTAGCTGCAGCCCAGTGCTCGCCTAAGTATCTGAAAATACTACCGAGTGGAGAGCAAACCTCCCACTCGGAGGCTTAGCTGCAGCCCAGTGCTCACCTAAGTACTTAATCCATTCCTCTCTACAAGGATGACGAGGTGCAGGTCGACTGCTACCTTCTCCCTTTGAGCTACGCCACAAATACAACGTACGCTCCGCAAAGATGATGAGGCGCAGGTCGGCTGCTATCTTCTCCCTCTGAGCTACGCCACACATACAACATGCACTCCATCTGTGCTCCATCCCTACCTGCAAAAGCGGTGAAGTGCAGGTCGACTGGACTTTCCACCTCAGAGCTGCGTCTCAAGCATTAAAGTATATTCCGAGTGAAGAAGAAAATTTGCTCGAAGGCAAATGCAAGCATATTCAACGATAAGCAAAGTTCAGATAACGGATTCAAAAGTGCTCAGGCGTCAAGCCTATAGAAGTTTATCGGTTACAAAACCACTCGGCATTCCGAAGCAAATTTAAGGTGAAGCATAGAAGTTTTTTACTCCTCAGGTGGAGGGCTGGAGGGTGCGACAAACTAGTCCAGGTCGATTCCATCAGCAATCCGAGTGGCAGCAGCAATGAAGGTCTCCATGAAAGATTGGAAGTCATGCTTCTTGGTATTGGCCACCCTGATGGACGCCAGCTTGTCCTCTCGAGCATCCTTGCAGTGAACACGTACCAGGGACAGAGCAACATCAGCACCACACCTGGCGGAAGATGTCTTCCATTCCTGCACTCGACCTGGAACGTCATTCAGTCAAGTCATTAAAGACTCGAGGTCATTTTGAAGCGTCTCTCTTGGTCGGAGTGTCGTGTCGATCCGCGACACCGCAACCTTCAGCCAGGCGAGGTAGTCCACCATACCAGCAACGCGAGACTCCAGTCGGAACACGTTCATAGCAGCCTCGTCCTTCACAGGAGAGTTAATGGGGTCCAAGTTTGTCTCCAATCGACTGGTCTCCTCCTTGAAGTTTTGACAGAATTCTGTAAGCACAGTTTGAAGTTAAGTCAACAGTCCCACAATGAGTCGATGATAACGAGTCAGTCGGATATAAGAGATTACCTTCAAGCATGAGGAATAACTTCTTGACGAGCCCTTCCAGATAAGCCTCCAGATCGTTCTTCTTCCCCATCAGTTTTCTGGCCTTGTCACTCATAGCTATCTTGTCATTCTTTAGACGGCTGACCTCCTTGTCGGCCGCGTCGAGAGCAGCTTTCAGATTGGTATTTTCCTCTTCGAGTTTACCGATTGAAGCCAACTTTTCTTCTGCGAGCTTCTTCTTGTCCGAAGCCGCTTTCTACGCCTCGGCGAGGTCAAGGTCCTTCTTCTTCAGAGCCTCCTTCAGTTTATCTGCAAAGTGACAATGAGATCAGAATCAGGAATGGAAAAATAAAATAAAATAAAGACAGTCGTCAAGATTCTCACCAAACATACCTTTTGCTTCCTCCTTCGCCTTCGTGAAGTTCTCCTGGACAAGCTTCAAGTCAAGTTCGAGTTGGATATGTTTGTTCTCCAACTCAGTATAACGAGCCACAAGCTTGCAAGATTTTTGCGAAAGGTCAGTCGACAGACATCAAAGATAGGTCACTTCCGAGTGACTAAGAGAAAAAATCATAGCATTTCTAAGACTACAGCCGAATCAAAATATTCAACAGTAGTCTCGGGGACTACACCCAGCGGGTGCACTCAGCGTGCCCCCACTGGTTCTACCGACTCGGTTCGATCAGTCGACCGAAAGAGACAGAAAGTTATGATCCTAAACCATAGCTAACTGCCAGCAGTCAGCCACGGTATCATCATGATCTAAAAAAAGGGAGATGTTCTTCAGACCATAGTCGACTGCCAGCAGTCGACCATGGTCTCGGGGACTACACCCACTGGGTGCACTCAACGTGCCCCCACTGGTTCCAAGATTCCATTCGACCAGCCCGAGTGGAGAAGTTAGAGTGAAGAAGTTCAAAGTATAAAGACTACAGTCGACTGCTAGCAGTCCACCATAGTCTCGGGGACTACACCCAGTGGGTGCACTCAGCGTGCCCCCACCAATCCAAAAATTCAATCGACACACCCAGTGGGTGTACAGATACAAAGGTCTTTAAAAAAATCTTCGTGGTTTAAATGTCTGCCCAACTTGTTCCAAAATTCAAAAAATGGTTCATGTTTTTCAAAAACAATTTCTGCCTTTTCAATTTTGTTGTTCACATATTCGAAATATGTTCCAGTCTCTAAATTTTTTCATTAATTCAAAGAATGTGCGCACTTTTAAAATACACGCAATAAAAGAAATTACACTTTAAAAAACAACGCAGCAACTAATTTCGGGTTCTCTACAGTAATTGGCTACAGTACACAAGTCAGGTTTTAATACTTTAAGTTGTGTGTTGCTCTATAGCCAACTAAACTATTCTATCGGAGTGGCTACGTGGGCACGTTAGCAACCTGTTGGTCGCCAGTTCGAATCCCCACCCGCTTCATGGGCCAGCCCGGTCGAGCTGCCCCCTATGCGTGGCGCCCCCAATTTGACGCAAAGAGCGTCAAATAGGGGTTCCCTCGATTCACATCGAACAAATCGTTTGTTCGTTCCCCCTCCCAAGGGAACGATTCATACGATCTGTCATCGATCCACTGACGTTCGGTCAGTATTGCGGTCCTAAAATTAAAATTATAAAATGTGTGAATGAAAGAAGACAAGTAAGATAAAGAGGTAAATACACCAGTGATGCTTGAACTTGCCAGCGATGTTCAGTTTGGTGCCTGAAGTTGAAAAATACGCCGAAGTGGTTCTAAAACTTGGCACGAACGTGCAGATACGATGCTAATCCCATTCTTATACGTAAAGTGCTCCAACGTGGCAGTGTATATACCTGACTTGGCATCGAGCCTTCTTATAAATACGGAACAAAATTATTTTATATATGATATGTCCCTGTGACTAGTGGGTCCTACTGCCAGGGAAATTAAAGTAAAAAATACAGACAGACAGAAATCGAACCTGTGCCCAATAGCAAACAGCAAGCGTGTCCTAACACTACCCCAACTTCATCCTTACAAGTATACTGGCCTCTGAAATATCATGTAGTGTAAATGAAAACGGATATGCTACTAAAATGGGCTGCACTGAGTGCGGCCCATTTAGCACACGTTATTTCTTTGTTTTTACAGAAAAAGTATGTAAATAATAATCATAATACTAAAAGTTAGATTCAAATATTCGTGCATAATCAATAATTACCTTGTTGTAAAAAATATTCGTCTGCACATATTATTTTTAAAATCCATAAACAAGGCCACAACTATCAGTTACAAATATTTGTGGTACATAAATAATAACCTCATGGTACACAAATATTCATGTGCACAAAAAGTAAATATATAAATTTATGCAATAAAATATCTTACTAAAAGATGTTCCTATAATTTATTGAAATATTCACCTTAAACACAATCCATAACTGTTGAAAAATGTTTACTTAATACAAACATTTCAAATATACAGTCATGGATTATGTTTTAAAAACTTAGTAAATATACTGTCATGGCTTATATTTAAATAATACTTGAACATTTTTTACATGATTTTTTTAAATTTAGCTTTTTTCCGTTTTACGTAACGTATTTATAACATGATTAGTTGAACTTTATTTGTATTACTATCATTATAATATACAGACGGTTTAAGCAGATTAAGGAAAAAAAATAACATGTGCTAAATGGACCGTTAAGTACCACAACCTTTTCTACATTAAAGTTCAGGAGCCGCAATTGCTAACAGTTGCAAGTAAGCGTGGTGGCCTGCCACAGTCATTTTTGGTTTTAGGTTGCAGGTTCGAAACCTGTTGTCCTATATTTTACATTTTAATTTCCCTACAGACCTCTATTTTACAGTTTAATTTCCCTACAGGCGGGACCCAATAATCATAGAGACAAATACAGTGGCACGCCAGCGCACTTAACGTATACAAATGATATTAACACTGTATTTGCACGTTTGTGTCAAGTTTTAGAACCAGTTCAGCGTATTTTTCAAGTTTAGGTATTAAACTGAACATCCATGACAAGTTCGAGCACTACGGGTGTATTTACCTCTAAGATAAATATCGTCTTTGTTCCTAACGATTATCTGTTAGCTAAGATAGTAACATTGTACACTCCTTGAGACCAGAACATACTTGCCATGTCCATTCTTTGCGAGATAAAAGGTCAAAATCAGGACCCAAATATAGCGCTGACGTTTGATTTGGAGAGGTCCCAGATCGAGGAATCATTCCCTAGGAACCGGCTGTTTTTTTTTTTTTTTTGAGGGCGCACGACTTTGATCCTGCTTGCAACGTGAACGGCAATCAACACAACAGATCCCCCCGAAATAGTTTTTCTGTTTTAGTAATTCATGTGGGAAAAAAATGGTGAGGTGTTTGATGCTTTCCAGGACATGGTTGGGACCGCGAGCTGAGTGTAGCTCATATGCTTAGGTTCTTTGTGGTGAAACCAATTTACCAGAGTTCAAGTCCTAGATTTAGCACCAGTGAACATATTTTTCTAGATTTATTTGAGCCCTTCCGACGATACGTGTTCAATGGAAGGAGATGTTCCTGTCGACTAAAAAGGCGTATGTGATTTTATCAATCTTAAGATGTTGTGCCGTCTCAGTATCTCAAAGATATTCATAGTGACAAGGTGTGCATGCGTGCGTTCATATATATGGTTGAGTGTACGTGCGCGTAGTGTGAACATCTACACTTGTACTGTTGAACAAAAGAATATGGTTGGGACCGTAGGACAAGCATGTCGCGTTCACTTTTCCTTGGGACTGCTTCAGATTGAGCCGGTCGAGCACGTCTATCGCTTCATTGCTGTCTTCACTGACCTCGCGGAGATTGAGGTCTCTGAGTTTCCGCACGAGCTCTCGCACAACGACAACATCCGCTTCGCCTTGGCCTTCCTCGGCGATGTGTGTGCCGTCGATGATTTCTGCCTGCATGGCATAGACTACACCTCTGTCCGCGCTCTGGTTTTGCTTCAGTCTGGCAAACCAGCCCCCCTGGCATCG
>NC_041393.1:369591399-369636726 GCF_002162155.2 Triticum dicoccoides | reverse complement strand
AGATAGCTAAAGTAGTAGAGGTCCCACGCTGGCACCACGACGATGGTGCCAATCCTTTCGGTGGCAATTCCTCCGACGGTGACTCCGCACCTCTCTCACAGCGTGGCTCTCCACGCCCCGTCACCCCCGATCACATTACCCCAGTCATCTCTGTCGTTCGTGCTGGCTGGCGCGCTGACCCCACATACGGTGGTACACGCCCGGTTGCTCCCAATGTCAGTAGTGGCACACGTGCAACTGCTGTCTCTTTTGGCCATGGCACCGGTGGGTCTGCCCTGTCCTTGCCTTCCCCTCCACCTGGCTCCATGCGCCAGCCCCTCATCATCTCTGACAATGATTCGGCTGGCTTTGAGGACATGCATGACCCGCTCCTGCATGCCGTCCGGTCGGAGTCGCTGGGCGTGGTGCATGCACCCGCGGGCGGCTCTTCGGGCCCATCTGTCATCCGACCGACTCCTCTGGTCGGGCCCGTAGTCCTCCCCCTCCCAGCCCCGCCCACTCGCCCGACGGACGCTGCCCTGCCTGTCGGCTCGCTGGCACCTTCTGACGCCTTCGCCTTTGTTGCGTTCGTGTCGGCGTCTGCTGACATTGCACCCCCCGCCACCTTCACCTTCTCGGCTAGTGAATCGTCACGTGCATCTGGTAAAACCCCAATCTCTCCGTCTCTTAATCAATCAATTTCTCTAGATTCTGTCACCACTGTTCTGACCCGTGCCAACTCCAGCGCAGCACTTCCTCGCCATGATCTGGACACCCGCGAGTGTATCATACGCAAGGAACGCCGTAAGACGGCCCGTGATCATTGCTCCAAGGACAAGCTGCACCGTAGCGCGTGACTCGCTGGCAAAGAGGCCAAATACTCACCCATGCTCGCCAAGGTTGTCAAGGCCAAGGCTGCACGCCTTTCTGCTGCGGACGTGGGCTCTACCATCGATCGTGCCATCCACGAGGCCCGCCTCGACATCTCTGGTGCCCCTCCTGCCTCCGTTGAAGATCTCGCCGCCATTGCCCTGCTTTGTGGTGCGAACGACGACCATGTTAACGCTATCCTCGAGGCTGACGATTCGGCCTCCGGTGCTGACGACTCACCATGATCAGCACGCCAACTCTGCTCTGCCCGTCGGGGCATAGTTCGATGCCCCCGCCAGTTGCCCTTGCTCTACTCGTTTTAGATGTACCACTGTACTTTTGGTCCTTCCTCAGTGGTTGCCCGATCCTGTACTGCCTTAGCGTTGCGTTGTAACTTTTGCTATCGTTAAGCTGCTGTACTACCGTCTTAAACTTCTGGTGTATGAACCGTCCTCATGAGTAATGCTACTTTCTCTATATGCTCGTGGAATGTATGTGGCCTAGGCGACGATGCCAAATGCTCTGACATTCTCTTTGAACTAATCTCGATCAATCCCCACATCGCCTTATTACAAGAGTCAAAACTCGATACGTTCACTGACCCAAAGCTAAGATCCTTTCTGCCTCGAAAACTTGATCAAGTCTTCTCCTTACCAGCCGTAGGTACTGCGGATGGCACCATCTCTGCCGTCAACACTGCCTCGTTCCAAGTGATCTCCTTCAACCACGTCACTTTCTCTTCAACCTTAATCTTGCAATCAACGGCAACAGACCGCAACATAGCCATCACCAACATTTACGCCCCCTCCTCCCGCACAATCAAACAGTCCTTCCTCGATGAGTTACTAGCTATCGCCCAACCAGACGACTCACCCTGGCTACTTGTGGGAGACTTCAACCTCCCCTGTTTCCCCTCTAACAAAAATAATGACGCGTTTAGACAGACCGAGAACAATGCGTTTAACCACTCTTGATGACCTAGCCCTCATCGAACTACCTTTTCTAGACCACCAATTCACATGGTCCAACAATAGAGCAATACCCACCCTAGAACGGATCGATCGCGCCTTCTTTAACTTGGCCTGGGCTGAAGCCTTCCCCAATTCTTCCCTATCGTCCCTCACGCGTTTCACGTCCGACCACGTCCCCCTCCTCGTTCACGTCACCACAACAATCCCGCGCTCCAACTTTTTTAAATTTGAACCTGGCTGGGCCAATTTCCAACCTTGCAGAGATATAATCCGCTCTGTTTGGGCTTATCCACGGCCCACCTCGGCGACCAACTCTGCCGCCACCATCGCCTCCTTGCTCAAACAAACTCGGGACAGTCTCAAAAAATGGCTCGCTCGCGCATTCCTGCCCCCCTCCGCGAATCTCGTTGCAAAGTTGCTATCGCTGCCCTCGATCATGTTGAGGAATCCAGGCCTCTCTCCCCGCCAGAACTCCTCACCCGCAAAATCATCGTCTCCCTCCTAAAATGCACTATCCAGGAAAAAAATGTATACTGGAAATGGCGTGCTAAAGTTTCCTGAGCAATCCACGGCGGCAAAAACTCAAAGTTCTTCCACATGTCTGCCTCACAACGGCTTAGAAGGAACAAAATCTTATCTCTCACACGTGACGGCTCGATTTTCACCTCTCATCAACATAAAGCATAAATCCTGCAGGATTTTTTTGTCTCACTCATCGGCTCTCCTGCCACGACGACCTGGCCTTTTGGCCTCAATACGATATATCCTCATCCCATGGCTGGCCTCCATGCCCTTGACGCGCAGTTTTCCAAAGAGGAGATCAAGATGGCCTTCTTCCAAATGAACCCCCAAGCTAGCCCTGGTCCTGATGGATTCAACCCCTCTTTCTATAGATCCTTCTGGCCCTCTATCAAGCATGCAATTCTACCCTTATTGGCGCAATTTCACCAAGGCGTGGCAGACACGGAGCACCTAAACCGTGCACACACCGCCCTCCTCCCAAAGAATGCCTCCCCAACATCACCCGACGCCTTCAGACCAATATCCCTACAAAACTACCCAGTTAAAGCTGTTGCTAAAGTCCTCAC
Source organism: Triticum dicoccoides (assembly GCF_002162155.2). Lineage (NCBI taxonomy): Eukaryota > Viridiplantae > Streptophyta > Magnoliopsida > Poales > Poaceae > Triticum > Triticum dicoccoides. The sequence goes on along the minus strand of NC_041393.1, from coordinate 369,633,818 downwards.
TTCGCGCCTCAAACCTCTCATTCCTAGTCTAGTCCATAGTAATCAGACTGGGTTCATCACCGATCAGGAATATTGCCAAAAACTATGTCTAGGCAGCAGACCTCATCAGCACTTGCCACTCTCGCAAACGACCAACCATGATTTTCAAACATGACTTCAGGAAGGCCTTTGATTCTGTGGCTTGGCCCGCCCTGGACAAAATCTTGGCTGCCCGCGGCTTCTCCCAATCTTTTCGTAACTGGGTTCAAAATATCCTCCACACGGGCAAAACTGCCATCCTCCTAAATGGCATTCCAGGTCGTTGGATACAATGCAAGAATGTACGGCGGCAGGGCGACCCGGCTTCAATAGCTCATCCTCCAAAACTCCGACCCTGACCTCCACCACCCCATCTTTACTCACTCGCCCCCTACCATTCTCCAATACGCCGACAATACGCTGATCATCGCAGCCGCCTCTCCCTCCGCCGCCGCAACCCTCAAAGCAATCATAAATAACTTTGCACAAGCTACCATCCTCACCATCAACTTCTCCAAAACTACCCTGGCTATCCTGCACACAGACGAAACCTTAGTTGCCACCACTGCTCTCGCCATAGACTGCACACGCGCCCCTTTCCCTCAAACCTACCTTGGACTCCCCCTTGCCCCAACCAAGCCCCTCTCCAATGTCTTCGCTCCGTTGATAGAACGATCTAGGAAATTACTAACTGGCTGGCGTGCCAAGCTTCTAGACAGAGGCGATCGGCTTATTCTTATCTCCACGGTCCTTGACTCCCTCCTTACCTACTTCATGTTTGTCTTTCGTATACCTAAGAAAACCCTCAAAATCATTGACTCTCTAAGGAGGTCATTTCTCTGGGCCGAAGAAGATGCTTGCTCGGGTGCTCAATGCCTGATTGCATGGAAAAACGTTTGTACACCAAAAAAATCGATGGTTTAGGGCTCAAAAACCTGCATGTTCAAAATAATGGCCTCTTAATGAAGTTTGCTGCCAAAGCCCCCAGAGTCACCATGGCTAGAGTGGCTAGATCTCCAACACCCCAACGCCTTAGTCTCCTCGCCCCCCCCCCAAACCTTTTTCTTGTGCCGCATGATATCTCAACAAATCCCAACCCTACAGTCAATTTCCTTTGTACTGACAAACAGTGGAACACACACATATTTCTGGATGGATACCTGGATCACCCCAAAACCCCTAGCTACCACCTTCCCGCACCTCTTCTCACACTCAACCCTACAACTGGTAAAAGTGGCTAACATCTTGCATTTCGGTATTGAAGCTAATCTTCGTAATCGTATCTCTCTTGCAGCAGAAATAGAGGTTGTCTCGCTTTTGGCTATTTTGCAGGACTTCGTGCCTTCGATAGAGGAAGATCAACGGTTCCTACTTCAGGGTCATGACTTCTCCACCAAGCAAGCATACGGCACCCTCATGACTAGGCCAGATAGGGATCTCATTGCCCCCCTCATTTGGGGCACCAAGGTTCCTCGCAAAATAAAGATTTTTGCTTCGCTCCTCTTCAAAGACCGTCTCAACACTAGAGTGAATCTTGCTCACAAGCATATAATCTCCTCCGATTTATGTCCCCGCTGTGCTATGTTACCTGAAGACTCCCTTCACCTCTTCATCACATGTCCTCTCGCCAACAGGATATGGCAACGTGTAGGCTTTCTGCCCTCGACCGACGATATCAGCGAGCTTTGGGACACTTCGCTGCCTCAACACCTCCCCAAGAATGTCTGGTCCTTCGTTCTCCTCGCACTACTCTCGAAGATTTGGGCGGCACGTAATGACATGCTCTTTAGGAATATCGATCAATGTTCTGTAATAACCCTTCAAAACCTTGTCTCTGACCTAGATCTTTGGTCACACTGTCTTATTGATATGGGTGACAAGGAGGACGTCTTGTCGTGGCGTTCCTACCTCTCTGCACATTGCACCGTGCCTCTGTAATCTGTACCCGCTGTTTTACAGCCGTTTGAGCAATATATTCAGGTGGGGGAACTCCCCCCCCCCCGGTGATTCTCAAAAAAAATCTAAATTACATGTACTGAGTAGGTTGTGAGAGCATCTCTAGCAGACCCTTTAAAACACACGAAACTGTAAAATAACCGTTAATTTACAGTTTTAGACGGAAAAAGCGATCAGAATAGAACTCGTAAACGACTCTGACCCGTAAATTTTTTTAAGGGGCGCGGAAAACATCCTGGCCAAACCCGTGAAAATAAGGATTTTGAAGACAACCCGAGGGTGCCCTGTATACGCGAAACACCGTTGGGGAATCAAACTGCCATCGGAACCTTCATGAATCGCTCCAGTCTGCCTGTCCCCGGCCTCCGGCCGGCCACCCCGACCACTGTGCTCATCCTGACCACCGCGTCCGCCGGCCGCCCTGGCTGCCCCGCCCATCCCGGCCACCGCCAGCCCGCCCCAACCGTCGCCCACCTCTCGGCCGCCGGCCGCCATGCCCAATCGTCGCATGAAGCTAGCTAGCTAGCTCTCCGTCCGCTCGAATTGCTAGCTAGCTAGCTTCATGCGAGTCGGCCGTGAACGCCTAGGCGGCGGCGGCTGCTGCTGCAGTCGGCACTACTGCTGGCCCCAGCCCGATCACGCTCGGAGGCGAGCACAAGGAGGCGGTCCTGGAGGCAGGATGCGCACACGCCGAGGGGACGGAGGTCGAGATGGATAGTACGTGAGAAAAAGATGGTATATTTAGAGAATATTTTTGTTTACGGGTTGATTATACGGGCTATGTCCGGCCGTAGCTAAAATCGATCCTTATAATGTGTTTTTCTCGGTCTGTAAAACACTTGTATGGGTCGCAGTTTTAAGGGTTTGCTAGAGATGCTCCGACTCCTGAGAAGTACTTCCGATGTTTTTATTTACTCCGGATATTAGCTTTGGTCAAAGTCAAGCTTTATAAACTTTGACAATGTTTATAGACAAAAATATTAACATGTACTTTCACATCATATAGATTTGTTATTGTAAGTATTTATATTTTTTTCATAAACTTGATCAAATTTTACGAAGTTTGACTTCAGTCAACTCTAATATGCAGAGTAAATAAAAATGGAGGGAGTAAATCATTTGAAAAACCATCTATACCAATATAAAAAGACCCAAAGGGGCAGATCCAAATAATCTCGGCCATCAAATCATGTCAATCCAACGACCTAGACGGCTTCAATGTCGAGCGCTCAACATGTTTAGCGTACAATTAAATTTCATGCCAAAAATAGTGCTAATCACATAATAACACGCAAATAATATTCTACTTAATATTCACATGCACTTAATATACTTTCATATTAACGTGCATTGCACGTACACATTGACTAATAGTCAAAAGGAGTCCAAAATAAATGCATGTGAGCAACTTTAATTGTACTACCCCGCAAAAAAAAACTTTAATTGTATTGTGTTAAAAGAAATGCATGAATTTTACCCTCCCTACACTACCAAATGTTTACCCTAGCACACTATGCGCGTATGCAAACCTCCGGCCGGAAAAAAGATTAAGCTGGAGGTAGCCGAGCACCGTCCATCGTCGGGTCGGCGTCCGAGCGGTAGATCGGGCACGTAGAATGCGCGTCCAGCCACGGGTCGATGCACTCCACATGGTACAGGTGCATGCACGCCGGCAACAGCCGCACCGTCTCACCTAGCTGAAACACGCCCAGGCAAACGGAGCACGTCGCCGCTTCCTCTCCTTCACCCGTCACGTTGTGCTTCACGGACCGGTTGTACTTGAACGCCGGGAGGCGGGCCGTCGGGTTTGTAGCGCGGGCCCTCGGAAGCTGCACCTCGTCACGGTGGCGGCGGGATTCCAGCCGCCACTGCCACTCTCGCAGCCGAGCGGCTGTGGCAGCGGCAGCGGCCTCCTCTGCCTCTGCCTCTGCCTGAGCGCGAGAGCGCCTCTTGCAGCAACCCTTAACGAGACATGCGAGCAGGAGGACCGCGGAGGCGACGATGAGGTACACCGCGATTTTCCACAGAGAAGAAGAGTCGTAGGAGTTCGGCGATGGCGGATCTGCATCCATTAGTGCAAACCGTGCAAGCGCGCCTACGACTAACTAGTTTAGCTAATTTTCACGTATTATTTGCTGCATAGTGTTATACACTAGCCTTGAGAGAATTTGTACGTGGGTCAACGGAGGCTACCAAGAAGCCCCATCCTGTGGGCGAGATGGTTAATCTCGATTGCTGATTTATTGCCAAATGCACATATAGTGAAGACAAAATCATTGACGGAGCATGCACGGTTCTCTTTGTCTATGCGCGATAAACAACCACTCTGCCAGCGGTAGGATTACATTGCCAGGGTCGTTCCTCGTCCGTTCGAATGGAAAGTTGGAGATGACAACTAAGAGCATCTACAGCGGAAGTTTCAAACCCTGTCTATACGCCCAGATAGACGACTTGATCACTAACCGGTCAAAAACATTGATTCAGACAGATGCCTCATAACGGTCCTGAAGTTTCTGGCTAGTAGATCTAAGTCCTCCCTCACCCAATTTGTGGACTGGAAATTCATCTCATGTGGGCCGAGGAAGAGATGGCCGTCCGCATTGCACTAGCGAGGAGAACGGCCAACAACGTTCGGACTAGATCCGGTGGGAATCCATAGCGTTCACCCAAATGGCGGTTGGATCTGGCGTGAGGCACATTGCCGCTGCCTCAAGGTGTGTGGATGCAGGTGGCAGCCTGGGCAGCGCCCACGCGACCTGAAGTGGGAGGCGGCGATGACGGCGGCGTGGCCGGTGGTGTTGGGTGTGGAAGTAGGAGAGGAGAATAGGTGTTGTGCCCCTGATGGGCGGGCATCACGTTCGTTCGCACATACGCAAACCCGGCCTTAATTGGAACAAAAATGGGCCGCGGTCTAATGGACGTATGTTCGTTTGCATCCGCGTGTTGGGTCATTGTTTTTGTCCGGTTTTTTTGCGGGGGTAAAGGAGATTTTCATTATTCATGAAGGCCTCTCAGCCACAACCAAGTTTACAATGAAGTCTAACCCCGAGTACAACCACACTGCGGTTCGGGGGTACTACGGCCATAAGCAGCAAGTTCGTGGTTAACCTTATTCTGCGAACGACGACAAAGAGTAAAAGAAATCTCTCTATCCTCAGTTAAGGCCAAGCTTTTAATCTCCTAGATCACGAAGCAATGTACTGATCTATCATCGGAATTTGCTATGATCAGCGACACTGCCTCAGAACTATCTAGTTCTATCAAAATTGGCAGCGTCGTCCGGTGGAGGGCTAGCTCCAGCCCCTCCCTACACCCCGCGAGCTCGGCGCCTAGCGCGTTACCACAAGTACGGAGTTCACGGCAAGCGCTAAATATGATGTTTCCCTGAGTGTCCCGGAGGATCACCCCACCTCCTGCCATACCTGTAGCCGGAATGAAGCTTCCGTCCGTGTTCAACTTGGTCCATACTGTAGCAGGAGCGACCCTGCTCGGCTCCTCTTTAGCTAGGGCGCTGGCTGTATGTGCTGGTGGCACAGCATTGATAACCATTTTCCCCTTCACAACATCATCATTGGGGTACTACTTGAGGCACAATAAAAGAGTTGATATATCCATGTAGAAACCGCCGAGAGGACTCAGTTGGAGGTGGCCGTTTTTTATGCGTGATCTCATTCCGCACGTGCCAAATCCTCCACATGATCAACAGTATGATCATACGCGTCGTCTCGTCCAAAGGCTCAAGGAGGGTGAACAAACATTCTGGCCCCGTGCTGCGAATGGATTCAACCCTCGGATGACCCAATCTAGCGCCATGGCATGCCAAAGTTCCTTCGCAAGGGGGCACCTGCACATCGCATGGAACCCATCCTCTCGCTCCACACCACAAATGGGACATATGTCAAAAAGCTCAAGATGACTTGAGAATTTATTTGCCCAAGTAGCTAGAGAGTTGGTCACAATCCGCCAAGCAAACACGCGTACCTTCGGAGAAGCAGGGCACCCCCATGTGGTCTTTCAGATGGCGCGATGGCCATCCGGTGCCCTTCTCATGGCGGTGGCCAATGGACGCTCACGCTCGTTCATGGCAAACCGATAGATGTGTTTCTGTCCGTTTTGACCCATACGAACACCCGCGGACAAAATGCATTGGCGCGTTGGAGTTGCCTGAGATGGGGATCGATAAATTCTCAACTTTCCAAGGACTAGAAGACATATTAAGTTATATATTTACAATTCACATCTAGATCTAATATACTATCTCACATCTAAACTCCACACCGTCCGATCTACCGTTCCTTGTTTTTTCGTGCAAGGTATTGACTCAAGTCGCTGGCCGGTCCGCCTCGTTGTTTCGTCTTAGTTGATTCGCGTGGTTGTCGCATTGCTGTTTTTCTTTCTTTTAGAATCCTATTGCATCGCTGACTGTCCCGCGCGTTGTGTGCGTTAGTTTTTCCACTGGCCCTTTATCCCTTGCTTCCGGGCCATTTTGGCTTGTTTATTTATTTATTTTTTATTAGGCTTTTTTAATCGGGCGTGACTATTGCGCGCGCGCGTTGCAGCGCTCGATTCAGACATGACCGATTAGGCAGGTTTGGGCATCGGTAAGCTTGGGCTGCCCCCCACCCCTGAAAATCAGGGGGGCGTTGTGATTATGGGAAGGAGATAGAAGATCTGAAGAATAAGGCAAGTGATTACGTGAGATCTGTGGGATTAGGCAGGTTTTGATGGGCCCATCCTGAAAATCACAGGATGGTGTGATTACGTGAGGGAGCATTCCCACCATCATCGCGATAAAAGCGGCCAGCTGCCCTGAACAGATCGCTCCACGCATGGGAATCGCTCGCTCCCGCGAGCGATCGCGAGAGAGTAAAGTCGTTTTTAATCATCGCGTCTTTGTTTCCTGAAATCACTAATTGAGAAGTACTCGTTGCAAGTATCACTCCAACTTCCCTGATTGCGACAAGTGGTGCACATGCAGCGTGTTGTGACAAGTGACGCACATGCAGCGCGTCACTTGTTACAACCTGAAAATTTTCCCTTTTTTTCATAGATCCATTTATTCAAAAGGTTTTATCTCTCAAACCATGTGCCTAAATCTCGAACCGCTTTCACCGTTGGATTCCTTGCGTCGAGATCTTCAAAACTAGATCCCATGCTGATAGGTTTTGACGAACTTTTTTTCATGAAAAAATAGGACGAAAAAACCGAACCGGAGCACCGGTTTTTTCCCTTTCCAAAAGAAGCACGCCCATGCCTCTCACGAAATCACAACCGTGCCTCTCGCGGAAGCAAAACCGTGACTCTCGCAGTAGGAAAAAAAAAGAAAATTTGTTTTTTTCCGTTTCGAGGAGGCACAACCGTGCCTCTTGCGGAAGCAAAACCGTGACTCTTGCGAAGGAAAGAAACAGAAAACACATTTTTTTCCTTTCCGAGAGGCACGGCCGTAACTCTCGCGAAAGCACAACCGTGCCTCTCGCGGAAGCAAAACCGTGACTCTCGCGAAAAATAAACAGAAAACACAATTTTTTCCGTTTTCGAGAGGCACGGCCGTGCTTCTCGCCAAAGCACAACCGTCTCTCGCGGAAGCAAAATCGTGACTCCTGCAAAAGGAAAAAAAGCAGAAAACATATATTTTTTTCATTTCCGAGAGGCACGGCCGTGACTCTCGCAAAAGCACACTTGTACCTCTCGCGGAACCAAAACCGTGACCCTCGCGATAGAAATAAAAAGAGAAAGCACATTTTTTCATGCAAAACAATTCAATTTTTTTTATTGAAAAGCTAAGGAAGACCGGTGGAAAATCAAAACGCTGAAAAAAGCCGAAAAAAAAGTATAAAAAAGCCGAAAACGCATGCAAAAAAAATCGGAAGGAGCGCTTAGAGCGCGACACGTGAGAATGGCTGAGAGCGCGACAAATGACGCTGATCGTTGCGAGGCTCCCGAAGGAGCGCTCGTTAACTAGTTGCTCCCTTTGTTTCCACCATCGTTTTAGTGTTGTCTTGTTTTCCATGTGCGCACGATGGAGAACTGGATCACAGTGAGACTTTTGGTCTCATTTTACTCTTTCTCACTCATTTTTTTGTTTCATGTGGGCTATAAATTTTAAAAATTATAGCAAGGTATAGATACGCTCTATAAGTTATAGGGCGTTGGGGTGCCAACTCGAAACAAGACCCTTTAAACAAATTTCTTGTTTGTTTCTTTTTGTTATTAAACTTTTGTTTTCTTTTTTATTGGTCTTTTCTAAATCCATGTGCAATGTATTTTGATTTAGTTTATGTAATTTTCATGCAACTGCTCTATCTTCTACCTCGCTCGTCACTGTTTGTTTATTGCATATCTTGTTGTTGGGCAAGGCATGTTTGCCTTCCCTTTTGTCGGCCCTCGACTCGTAACAAGGGCCTGACCTTATTTTGTCCCAGTTGAAGTCCACTCTTGCCTCGTAACTGGGACCTGGATTATTTTTGTCCCGGTTGCGAGTCCATCCTCGAATCGTATCTGGGAGCCGATCTTTTTTTACCCCAGTTGCCAGTCCACCCTCGACTCGAAACTGGGACCTGGCCTTTTTTGCCCCAATTGAAAGTCCGCCCTCGACTCGCAACTAGGACCCGACCTTTTCTCATCCCAGTTGCAAGTTCACCGTCGACTCGCAACAGGGGCCTGACTTTTTCCCTAGAGTCTCGTCCACACTCGACTTGTAACAGGGGTCCAACCTTTTTTGTCCCAGTTGAAATATAACCCTCAACTCCTAACTTAGACCTGACCTTTTTTATCCCATTGCAAGTCCACCCTCAATTCGCAACTGGGGGTCCAACCTTTTTTGACCCAGTTGCAACTCCACCCTCGAGTCACAACTGGGGTCTAGTCTTTTTCCCCGGTTACAATTCCACTCTCGAATCGCAACTCGGCCCCAACATTTTTTGTCCTAATTGCAAGTACACACCCTCGACTCGCAACCGGGGTCCGACCTTCTTTGTCCCAGTTGAAAGTCCACCCTCAATTCATAATTGAGGCCCAATATTTTTTTGTCCTAGTTGCAAGTCCAGTCTCGACTCCCTAGTGGTGCTAGACAATTTTTTTGTCCAAGATGCACGCCCACCCTTAACTCGTAACTAGGGCCAAACCTTTTTTTGTCTGAGTTGCAAGTCCACCCTCTCACTCACAACTGGGGCCCAACCTTTTTTGTCCGAGTTGCAATTCCACCCTCGACTCACAACTAGGGTCCAACCTTTTTTTCTCCGAGTTGCAAGTCCACCCTCGACTCGTAACTCAGGCCCGAGTTTTTAGTCCCAATTGCAAGTCCACCCTCGATTCGCAACTGGGTCCTGCCTTTTTCTGTCCCATTTGCAAGTCCACCGTCGACTCGCAACTGGGGCACGACCTTTTTCTTGTCCCTGTTGCAAGTCCGCTCTCGACTCGCAACTGGGGCCCAACCTTTTTTGTCCGAGTTACAAGTCCAAACTCAACTCACAACTATGGCCCGACGTCTTTAGTCCCAATTCTAAGTCTACCCTCGAATCACCACTGGGGGTCTGACCTTCTTTTGTCCCAGTTGCAAGTCAACCATCAGTTCGTAATTGGGCGAACATTTTCTTTTGTCCAAGATGAAAGTTCACCATTGGCATGCAACGAGACCCTTGATCCTTTTTTTGCCACTGTTGCAAGTGCATCCTTGACTCGCAACTGGGCTGACGTTTTTACCCAATTGCATGTCCACCATAAACTTGCATGTCGCTAATAAATCAACAAGGACATTTGGGGGGGGGGGTTATAGCAGTCACTAAGTGTAGTGATTGCTCACTATTCGGTCGTAGGGGGCTCGCCCATTTGCATTGTTAGTGAGTGGTTTTTTGGGAGCAATATGGGTTTGGGTGATCTGATTTAGGCCCTGTTCGGTAATGGTCCGCTCCGGGAATCTGTGGAGCGGGTAAATGGCAACTCCACCATTTTGACCTACAGCTCCGCCAACCCCGCTCCGGGAGCTGTGGAGCGGAGCGATGACGAACAGCCCCTTAAGGGACATTTGTGGCGGTTTTGGGATGGGTGCAATCGTTTTTTTTTCGTTCTCTTCTTATTTATCTATTTTCTCCATTTAATTTTCTCCTCTTTTTTTCCTGTTTGCTCTTCATTCTTTTTGTTTTTTTCTACTTTTTCTTTTTTTAAATTTCTGAACCTTATTAAATAATTATGAATATTTTTTAAATTTGTGAACATATTTTCTAAATCTGCAAACAAACTTTGAATCATGAATACTATTTTCTAATCCATGAACATTTTTTGAATGCACAACCAATTGCTAGTACATTTTTAAAAATAATATAATATATTTAAATAAATCTTCATTGTGTATGGTTAAAAAAGTTATCATATATGAAAATGTTCAATGTATATTGCAAAAGAAATAGTGTGTATTCAGAAATAATCATCATTTATTAAAGGATAGCTCACCATATATTAGAATATTTTTGGTCCATTAACATTTTCTGTGATTTGAAAATATTATGTAAATTTGGGAACATGTTTTTTAAATATGTTTTGATCAAACTTTGTTCCTCACTGAAAATTAATTATATAAATATAAGAGTGAAAAACAGAAAAACCAAAAGGCAAAAAAAGATCGTTGGTTGCCTAGAAGCTAGCAATGAGAGACGTACTTGTAACTGTATAATGATCAGAGCACTAGTGATTAGTTTATTTTTTTCAAAAAAAATCAGGTGATCAGATTTTTCTTTTGTACAAGTAGCTAGCGACCAGTTTTTTTTATGGGAACTAGCGACCAGATTTACATATAGGCCGGCCATCCAGGCGGATGTGGGGCGAACTGTTTTAGTTTTGGGCTTTGCCAAATTAAAATCAAACAAACAGTTCAAACAGTAAAAAATGAGGTGGTGCTGACATCATACTTAGATGTGAGGTATTCTCTCACATCTAGATGTGATATAAACGGACTTGACTTTGCTAATGCTCATATAGATGAAAATTTACAAGTGCCATCTAAATCCTATGTCATTTGATTGCTTATTTATTTATTTATTTTTGCTTTCATCTTTGTTTTTTCTTCACACCATTGCACTCGTAGGCTTTGCGCAAGTGCATGCCCATCGGTCACATGCAACTACAGTTGCACGCGTCTTGATCATTTTTATTTTTTACCATGGCACGCAACTATACTTGTACACACTTCTATTGTGCGTAACTGATCTCAACCAGCCACGCGCAACTGGTTGTCCACTGACCACACAACGATATTTTCATATTTTCTGAAGAAGAAATTTAGCAAAAAAAAAACTGGTGAAACAAAACATATAAGGAAGAAAAAACAAAAAGAAAATAGCAAAACGATTCTATGTTGATGTCAATTGCATGAGATTTACTTAATTCTCATCGCGATGGGAGTTAGCCACATCCATAAATATGAGGGTGTTCGCTCGTTCTAGAAAAAATTAAGTTGCAAATTCCAATTTGGTGGATGTGCATTATGCTAAATCATCTATAGAGTCGCAGTGTATTCTATATTCTAATGTCCAAATAAGAAAAATTATCATCTAAGAGCATCTACACTCAGGCGGCCCGAATTCGCCTTAAACGACCGGACGAAGGGCCCAGTCACTGATCAGTCACGAAATTGCGATCCCGGGCAAACTGGCACCCTTCATATCCAGCCCAAATATGGGGCGAATATGGGGGTGCCCGGGCGCGTCCGCCACGTCGGACTGACGATAGGGTCCCACGGGAATCATCCGGAAAACCGACGGTTTGACGGACGTCTCCTCCGATGAGGGGTGTGAATGCCATGTGGCACCGCTCCGGCTTGCCGCCCGGGGCTAAATCTGGCTTTTTAAGCCGACCGGTTTTCTCCAACCCTAGCTCATCCACCTCCACCCTCTCCGCGCCACAAGCCCTAACCCATCTACCTCCTCTCTCCCGCTCTCCCGCTCTTCCCACGCTCTGCGGCTTCGCCATGAGCCGGAAAAAGATAACCACGTACGCTATGCTTACGCCGGAGCGCCAGTACCAGATCGAGCAGGAGATCCGGGTGAGGCGCGCCGCGCACGCCGCCTGCATCGCTACCGGGCTGTCTCTGGACTCGCCGGAAGTGGAGGCAGAGGAGGAGTGAGAGGGGCAACAACCGGCTTCGATGGAGGTGTGGGATCCAGAGGAGGACGAGGCGAAGCAGCCGGAGCCGGGGCTAGCGTCAGCTCTGTGCTTCGACATGGAGGACACTGAGGTGGAGTTCGCGGTCACCCAAGCGGTCGAGATGGCGGAGCAGCAGGCCATCCTGAAGTCCATTTAGGATGAGGCCTATCTGGAGGCCAACCGTCAGTTCATCCGGCAGGAACGAGCAGCGACCTACGTGCTCTTCGACGAGGTCGAAGCGGAGATGGATGTGGAGGCCGACGCGGAGGAGCCGGAGCTGCGGTTGCTGTCCATGTACCCGGAGCCGGGCACAAAGATAATGGATATCTTCGACGAGGATTTGGGTAGTTGATCTACGTAGTACACGAATTTTATCCTTTGTATGCTTTTGTATAGATTTAAGATTTCTAATATGATGCATCCGAATGCATATGAACAAATTTGAGGACTGACTGGTCACTGCCCGCAGATGCGCTCGGGCACGACCGTGGGCATTTGAGGGTCTGAATTTGCCCAATCCGGCTGTAGATGGTCTAATGCACTGGTAAAGGTCACAATAAATGCACAATTATATTTAATGTGCTTGCGTCATATTTTTGTTCCACCAAAATTGAATATGTTTAGGAAGTGTGCACCCAACACCATCCAACTTTGATATTTGATATGCGCAAAATGTTATTTGTGGTTTTACTATTCATTAGGCAATTGAATTTTTGTTCTATTTCAGACGAATATTCGTTTAGTTGCGCTGCGATTCACGTTGCCATGAGTTGGGCTGGTATTCGACTGGTTGTATGTTTTTCGGTCATTGTGTTTTTTGGGCCTTATGGGCTTGTTTCTATACCCTAGCCTACGCTGATCTGATTCACACACAACCAACCTTTGTCGATGAGAAAGATTTTGCTAGGTATTATGGCAATTCCTAAACGGCGCCTTAAGCGCCCGTTTTAGTTATTTATGCATTCGGGCGCAGACCCTCCCGCCGCACTGGGCCGGCCCATTCTTTCTTCTTTTTTGCTGTTTCTAAAACGCAAAAAACTGCTTGCGTGGGTCAAGATTCGGACTGGAGTCCTCCAGAGTACAAGCGTTCTGCCATAGCCAGTCCGCCACCTTAGTATTCGTGTTTTCTCAGAGCCTTTTCATCCTTTTGTTTCTATATTGTTTCTTTTTTTCCTATGAACGATTTTGTTCAGTTTTTTCCTTCTTTTGCAAAATCGACGAACTTTTCTCACCAAATTCCATGAACTTTTTCCAAAATCGATTAATTTTTTTTTCAAATTCAATGAACTTTTTTTGAAAACCAGTGAACTTTTTTAAATTGGATGAACTATTTTCGAATTGGATGAACTATTTTCAATATCCAAAATATGTTCAGATTTTTCGAAATTCGTTTGACTTTTTAGAAAATGTTTTTCGAAATTCTAATTTTTTTTCATGTTTCGAATTTTGTTCACGTTTCAAAAATAGTTCTGAATTCCAAATTTTTGTTCACCGTATTGAAGAAAAAATTTCACCATACATTGAAAAAAATATTCACTGTGTATAAAAAATGTTCATCATGTATAGAAATTTTGTTCAGCATGCATTCAGAAGGAGTTCATCGTATTTTAAAAAAAGTTCTATGTGTATTTGAATATTGTTCACCATACATTGAAAAAATGTTCAGTGTGTATAAAAAATGTTCATCGTGCAGAGAAATTTTGTTCAGCATGTATTCAAAAAAAGTTCAGCGTATTTTAAGAAATGTTCAGTGTTTCTTTGAATAATGTTCACCCTGTACAAGAAAATGTTCAATGTGTATTCTAAATTCGCTTTCTAAAAATTGTTCACAGTACAAAAAAAGTATTCAAATTTCGAAAATTGTCCAGTTTTTGAAAAACATAGTTCACGTTTAAAATAAAAGGAATATTTGAAATTTGCGTACGATTTTCGAAACATTTGTTCGCATATTTAAGATTTTCATTTTTCAAAATCGATTTTTCTTTATTGATGAACTTTTTTTCAAATTCGTGAACTTTTTTATAAGTTCCTGGACTTTCTTTCAAGCTTTATGAAAATTCTTGAATTCACGAAATTTTTCGTTTTTTGTTTTTTTTCGTCAAAAGTCAATACTTGACCGATCCAGGGGAGCGAAGTAGGCGATCGAGGGAGAATGAACGAGGGAGCGAGGGGAGCGAACAAGCAGAAGTGGAACACGAGGCAAGATGGGCCGGCCCAGTTCGCGGGCGTGTGGGCGCCAGAACGGGAACCGGCGCTGAAGGCGCCCGTTAGGAGCTCCCAGGTATTATGGCTCTCGGTCATGAATGATTCTGTGAGTGAGAAAGATTTTACTAAGATACTAGTTACCATTTGGGCTATATGGTGGGCTAGGAGAAAGCAAAGCACGAGAAAATTTTTCAAAGCCCACTATCATCCTTCGCCTTTATTTAGGACTACTTACCAGATCTTGAGTTGCTGCCGACCAAGCAAAATATGAATCGGGGTGCACCAGCTAGAGTTCCATGTAGGAAATGGCTAAAGGGCCTAACAGGAGTTGCAAAGTTTAACGTGGATGCAACAGTTCAAAGAACGGGGGAGCAAGTGCGGCAATATGCCGCGATGATCAGGGTAGATACCATCTACCCTTGGTGCCTCAGTCATTATTTTCAACGGACTAGTTGATCCTGAGTGTCTAGAAGCACGTGCTTGTTGCGAGGCTCTCTCTTTGATGAAGGATCTTCATCTTAGGAGTGTCTTGATAGCCACGGATTGCGTGGCTATTGTCAACCATTGGTAAGAAAAAATGACCGAAACATAATAAAGGGCCGCACAACTTATACATAGGTGGTCCCATATTTTTAGGACGAGGATTTCTGGCGATCATTAGCTAGGGAGGATCCCAACGAACGGTTCGATCACCAGGAGAAAATTGGCTAGGCCCAAAAGAATTAAAAAATGCCATTAAGAAAAAAAAATCATATATATTTTTATAATAAAGAAAAGACAAAAACAAAACATAATTTACAACAACAATGCTCAATTTACATGAAAAATGCCATGCTATACTTTATTAAAACTTTCTTCCTCATATTTTAAAAATTACCCGAGAATAGTAAAAAAATGAGCCATGGTGCTGGGAGAATCTACACTGAAAGAGAAGATGCGCTACCATATCCTGGATTTGCTTGCAAAGCGGGCAAAGGTTGCAGTTCGGCCAACCACGGCGGAGCAATCGACCGGCCGTCCATACTCTGTTTTGAATTATCAACCAAGCAAAAAACTTGCATTTCGGAGGGGCCAAACCTTCCAAACAGCAGCAGGCATGATGCTAGTCGTGTGTCCAGCAAACTGCGCCATATAGGCAGTCGACGTCGAGTATTCTCCTTGAGAGGTGAACTTCCAGTGGATAGTATCTTGCATACTGTTGTTGAGAGTAACAGAGGATAGTTTCTCCCAAAGTGTGGTGAACTCCTGTAGGTGCTCAAGGGTGATCCCATGATGGGTATCAATTTGATTAACCCAAAAATTGTTGAGGAGAGCAGTTTGGACTGAGGAAGATTTCTTTTTTGAGAGATCAAAGATCCTAGGAGCAATATCTTCGGGTCTCATGCCTTGGAGCCAGGGTGATTCCCAGAACTTCGCCTTACCTCCATCTCCAATGCGGATCGTGGTGGCCGCCGCAAAAATGCCCCTATCATTGTCATTGCATGGCGTTCCCATCTCAATCCAAGTCTTGGGTGGGTCAGCCCATTCATACCAAAGCCATCGCAATCGAAGGGCAGTAGCAAACTTCTCTAGGTTGAGGATGCCCAAACCACCGAAGATCTTGGGCTTACAGACAAGTTTCCAGTTGACCTTGCATTTTCCACCAGTCACCTTGTCACATCCCGCCCATAGGTAGGCGGGCCGCAAACTATCAATCTTCTTCCTCACTTTCACCGGCAACTCCAGAGGCGTAATATGATATATAGCAATGGCGGTAAGCACAACCTTGACCAAAACGACGCGGCCCGGGGTAGCTACATGCCTCACGATCCAAGGCGGCAGCTTCCGAGCAACTTTATCTTCTAAGAACTGAAAGTGTATCCTCTTCAACCTTGTAACTGAAAGAGACAGTCCCAAATATCTCATTGAGAAGGTGGAGCGAATAGCCGGGAAGGCCTGAAGAACGTCACCAAGATCAATGTCACCGCAACAAATTAGCGCAACAAGACTCTTGACACAATTGGTAACTAATCCGGTAACATCACCAAAAGAGGCAAATGTTGATATACCAAGCAATGTATTGAGAGTTTGAGACAAAGTCATACTACGTCGTAAAAAAATAATCTCCAGCAAAATAAATGCATGAGTGTACACTCCAACTATCCTCGCGAATCTTTACAGTAGTGCTGCGGCTATACCTCATGTATCTACGCCACTCGCCGGCAGAACGAAGGCCTAAACAGGCAGTATCCGGACGGCGTCGATCGTCGGGTCGGTGTCGGAGCGGCAGAGCGGGCACGTCGAGTGCGCGTCCAGCCACGGGTCGATGCACCCGACGTGGTAGAGGTGCAGGCACACCGGCAGCAGCCGGACCGTCTCTCCGAGCAGGAACGCGCCGAGGCACACCGAGCACGTCGCCGCCTCCTCGCCGCCGCCCGCCACGTTGTGCTTCACGGACGGGCTGTACGTGAACGCCGGCAGACGGGCCGTCTGGCTCGGGTCGCTGCCGCTTCGGCTCTGCCGCTCTTCGTCGCTGCGTGGGCTGTAAGGTTCCGGCGGTGGCCACGGCCGAGCGGCGGCCGCCGCCGCGGCGCGGGCGCGAGCGCGGCTGTTGCGGTGCCCCTTGAAGACGCTCCACGCCACGGTGAAGAGGAGCAAGGAGGCCACGAAGCCGATGACGAGGCCAGCGATGATCCCACCTTGAGACGCGGGGTCATCCTTTGAAGATCCTCCCGACGGCCATGGGTGCGACGGCGGTGGCGCTGGGCTGTGGGCTTGACGAGGGAATGTCATTGGTGCAAGCGCAACTCCAAACTAGCTACTGTTTGTGTGGTGTATGGTTTTATAATACGAGTTTTAGCAAAGTATTACCCGGATCGACGCAGCTAGTGTGCTGAGGCGAATCATGATCGCCGATAGGGTGCCAAATGCGCGTCCAAGGAAGGGGAAATCGCGGACTTAACTGGCACGGTTTCGTTTGTTTGTGCGGCCGGCGCCGGTACGGTAACGTTGTCAAGGTCCTTCGTGTGGAAACTAGTTAAAAATCAGCATGTTGAAAGGAGCCCTGCATCTAGGCTACTTTGCTAGCTTAATTGGTAGTGAAATGGCATATGTGAGACGGTTGTATTGTTCTTGGAACTTGCTGGTCGAAGTAGATGCGGCAGCTACAATCTGCCAAGTGCGACATATAGTCGCGACCGTCTTCACATGGGGCCGGGTGGACATAAACAAGTAGCAGATGAAAGCTGAAGGCATGCAGCTGTTTATGGGAATGTTAATGTTGACTGGTAATGAATATGAGCGGTTTTAGGCAATGTGCAAACATATGTAAGCTGGGCCATCGACATCACTGAGTGAACAATCAAATTCCATCAAAAGATTCACCTCACCGTCGTCATCCAATCAGATTGTGTCGTATGGAGTTTTATGCCAAATTGCGAGGTGAATCTTTTCTCCCTGTCGGAGGACAGGGATCAAAGGTCCAGCTTGAGCGATTTAGGCTAAACTCAGCTTGGATAAGTTGATAAAACAGGTAAGCTTTATTTGATCCGAGCTAGAGGTTAAGCTATAACGGTTTCGAGCTAATCTCTAACCATTTTTAGCCAGAAAACAAATGATCTTCCTATGATCCATTTGTTACCTACGGGCAGTGGCGTAGCCAGGCCCCGGGCAATAGGGGCCTTCGCCCTGGCGTGGCAGCAATTCTCTTTGGTGATGGTTGCAACAGTAAACAATTTTTACTATTGTGCATCATTGTAGCATGAAGTTGGCCTGGGGCGTTGGTCAAACCTGGCCACGCCTTTGCCTGCAGGTGTTGTTCTTTCTTTGGAGGCGCGGCCATGACTGCTATTTGTGTCCCTTTTCGAGCGTAAGAGGAAACCCTAGGTCCGGCTTCTCGGATCAAACGGCGACGGCGCCTCGGCGTTGTTCTCCTTCATGCAAGCGCCATCTTGTCTGTTCACGGCATCCTAGGCAGTGGATTTTGAGATGTTGGTCGTCTTGTGTGTTTCGTTTGGGCTGCGTCCCAGGGCGGCGAGTTTAACCGTGATTTTTTTGTTTGGGTCGAGCTTTTCATGTTTCTCTGCTCCCCGCTCCATGTTCACGCCTCTTGCATTCGTGTCATGCGTTGTACTATCTGATGTACTTTTTTTTAACTTCATCTATCAATAAAATGATACGCAAGCTTTGTGTATTCATGAAAAAAATAGTTTATTGACAAATTAAGCCACAATAACTAAGCAACAACCACATAAGAAACAATGGGCACATGAAAGGCTATTCAGAATGGCAGTGTCGTAAAAGAACGTAAATCTTGAAAGTAGCTTTACTTATTCATCCTATAATTGAATGGGCAATCAATATGAACGATATGAGTCCATAACAGGAGAAATACCTAAGAAAGAAAAATGAAAATTTCGTATAAAGACAGATATCCCACTCATAGGTTGTAGATGTACTTTAACTCGAGGTATGTCGAAATAAAGCTAGCAAACTTTGCTTCAAACCTAGCTCGTTTCCCACTAAGCAAAGAGGTTCATACTCAACTGTTCTTTTTCAATCAAGGAAAAAACTAACCTATACCGGACCACCACCACAAGCTCGAGCTTAGGGTTAAATATTTGCATAGGATTCAGAATGCTAAATAGAGCAACCCAAAAATAAACTTGACGTAAAAGTAGCTCAATTTGAGAAGGAATAGCTCAGAATCATGCTTTCCAAACAAAACATGCAGATTAAGTTTACATATCGGTAGCATGTAAGGTGAGTCCTATTAGATGCCTTATATGGATCAACCACGGCACAACCCATTTAATTCTGATATATTTTTAGTTTCTGGAAAAAAAATAGTTTTGCTTAACAGGTTAAATATAATTAAAATTCATTTTATTAATTGGGGAAAGGCCATATCATAAAAATTAAAAATCATGTACATACATATATGTGATTACATGGGCAGAAGTAAAATTTCATCAGAATTTTGAAAAATGTTGCTATGTACAAATAAGAAATTTATCAAAAAATATTTTATTTTATAGAAAGACTATAATTTTTTTTAAATCATACATATGTAGTTATATGTCCATATACTATAGGAAAAAATATAAGTCCAAGAGAAATAAAAATAACAAATAAATCGACAAAATACAAAAAAATCAACAAAAATGATGGAAAAGTACTAAAATGAAGAAATAAATATATATAAAAAATAGGAAATCAAAATGGGCTAGGTCCAGAACGCAAGGTACGGGTTTTCGCCCTGTTATACGGCGCTTAAGGTGTCAAGTGGGATTTGTTCTATAAGGTATCTCATCCTAAGCGATGGAACGTGTCCTTTTGAAAATGGTCTCAGATCCGGAAAAGCCTATATGACCCAAGTTGTGTCAAAGTAACATTGAAACGCACAGAATAGACGAGCGCAAGAGTAAGTGAGCTGGGCGACTTAGGCTACGACAGTACCCAATTTTGAGAACCTTCTATAAGGGTTCTTGACCGGTTTCCTTTTTTCTTTTTTTCTTTCTTAGTTCTTTTTGTTTATATTTTTCTTTTTCCCATTTTTTTCCCATTTTTATTTTTTAACTCACAAATTTCATAAAAATGTTCTTGATTTTATGAGAGTGCTCACAATTTCAAAAAGTTGTTAATATTTTTAAAAAGAGTTCAGAAATTTAGAAAAAATAGTGTATAAAAAATTCCAGTTCAAAAAATGTTTGTGTTAAGAAAATGTGCACATTTCGAAAAAAATTCATAATTTTAAAAAAGATTTCTTCATTTATATAATTTGTTCAGAAATCAAAAAAATGTCCCCATTTTCAAAACAAATTTAAAAAAATCATAAAACGATCATGTTTGTAAAAATTTAACGTTTAAGAAAAATGTGTGGGAATTTAAAAAAAAAACCTAAATTGTGAAAAAATTCAGAAAATGTTTAGATGTTTTTAGAAACCCCGTTTTAAAAAATATACACATTTTGCAAAATTATTCTTGATTCCTAAAATATTCGATTTCTTGTGAAGAAAAAAAACTGAAAAACATGTTTGTATACTGTTCTCCCCAGCTACTACATTGCCTGGAATGACTTGCTACAGCGTACCAGGATAGTAATGGCTCGGTCTAGTTGGAAGGCTCCAATGTCAGTCAGATGCGCTGATTGGAAGGCCCCTATTCAGCGACCTGTGCGCCGGATACCAGCCACGTGTGCACCCCCCTCCCCCCGGGCATTCACGAATTTAAAAATTGTTCATGATTTTGAAAGAATGTTTGTGAATTTCAAAAAATGTTCATAATTTAAGAGAATTTGTAAAAAAGTTCACAATTACGAAAAAGAATGTTCGTGAATTTAGAAAATCTTCATGATTTAAATAAGCAACAAATCTAAAATATTCTGCACATTGAAAAAAATTAATAAAAATAAAAATAAAAACGATAAACTAAAAAATAAAAACGGAAAACGAAAATGAAAAGAGAAAAAACAAAGAAACCGGTTGTGATGAAACCCAGAAATGGGCCGGTACATACAAAAATTAGTGCCTGAGGGGGATACGCGCCCGGTCGCTAACCGGCGACCCATGCGCCAAATAGGATTCCCCTCATGTGAATGTCTCACATAGGAGCTCCCCTGGGATAGCAAAGCTATGTCTCGCTTCATGCAGGACAAGCACGCGAGACAGAAACTTGTCTCGAATGAAGCAAGTGCTAGACTGGGCCGCCCTAGTGTTTGGGAGGCCACAGTCCTCGAAGAACTTGTTTCTTCCTTTTTTTTTAACTTTTTTTGTTTTAGTTTTTTTCCAAATATTCAATCATGCATTACAAAAATGTTAAATGTGTAGATGAAAAGTGGGTCTGATGTATGTAACATATATACAATCTGTAGAAAAAGTAGACAAAAATACATGTAAAAAAAGTTAATCATGCATTTAAAAAATGTCAAACATATATTATAAAATGATCCGAATGTATAAGACAAATGTACAATATGTATACAAAAACTAGACAACACAACATTTATTGTACAAAAATCATGTATTTGGAAAATCTTAAATGGATATATAAAAAATGCTCATGATGTATAAAAAATGTACAACATGT
Organism: Triticum dicoccoides; assembly: GCF_002162155.2. NCBI lineage: Eukaryota > Viridiplantae > Streptophyta > Magnoliopsida > Poales > Poaceae > Triticum > Triticum dicoccoides. Next base: position 369,612,437 of record NC_041393.1, on the reverse strand, counting down.
ATTAGAAAAAGTGGACATAACAACATATATGTTGAAAAATGTTAATCATGTTAAATGTATATATTAAGAATATTCCTGATATATACAACAAAATTATAATGTTTATGGAAAAGTATACATATAAAATATAAATTAAAAAAAGGTTAATCATATATTTGTGAAATTTTAAACATGTATATAAAAATTGTTCAGCGTATATTTGAAAAATGTTGACCATGTATTCAAAAAAGTGTTCAAAACATTTATTTAAGAAAAATGTACAACATGTATTTGAAACATGTTCAACATGTATTAAAAAGAAGTAGACATGTGTTGAAAAAAAAATGAAAACCGACAAAGAAAGAGATGAAAGCCGAGAAAGAAATAAACAACTGAAGTAAAACAAGGAAAAATGAAAACTCAAAGAAAACCCGATGAAAAAAATGAACTAAAATGTTCGATGTGTATTTGACAAATTATTACCATGTATTCAAACATGTATTTAAGAAAAATGCACATCATGTATTTAAAAAATGTTCAACGAGTATTTTTTTGTGAAGAAACGTAAACCGAAGAAAAAACAAAGGAAAAAGGACTAGTGAAAACCAAGAAAGAAACAAAAAAAATGGTGCAAAATAAAGAAAGAAAAGAAAAGGCCAATACCGAGAAAGAAACGAATAAAACCCGGTAGTGAAAAGAAAACAAAAACTGAAAACCGGAGGACACCAATGCGAAAACAATGAAAACCTAAAAAAGAAACAAAACCAGGAAAAAACCTAGAAGGAAACCTAGTGAAACCGAGCAAATGAAACACAGCGAACTCGATCGAAACCTACGGAACGAAAAAAAACAAACAAAATGGGTCGGCCCAATAACTATTCGTCGGGAGAAATCGTTCAATGAGACGGAAGTTTTTTTTTTCCCGAGAGTACGCCAATAGCGTACCATATTTTTATAGAAGATGAAGAAAGCATAATTACAAGAATTGTGGCTCAAATGCGAACATTCGGCACACACGGTTACACCAACACCAACACCAACCAAACTACATCTAAACTAACTCCTCATAAACCGTTGTAGGCCACCAACACCACCTGCCGCCTGCGACCACTCAGCTACCTCAATTAATGAGACGGAAGTTATACTCGCATTGAGCGAGATATAGTCTCCGCGTCCTCGGATTCCACACTGCCATTATATCCATTATATAGACAAACAAACAAACAACACTAGCCCATACAAACTAGGTCTACCTTTTTCGCACGTTAACTGTACAACAAAAATTTCTCGTATGAAGCACTAGGAAGGAGGATGAGTATAATGTTGCTTAACAAAAGGTTGAGTATAATGTTGATTCAGAAGGGACAATGGGGCGGAGGGGGGGGGAGGGTACTTGATCAAATAGTTCATTTATGAACTTGGTATGTTTTTAGAAAACATGAGCCAACGGAACATTATTATAAATAGTGGCTCCATAACTTAGTCTAAGGAAACAAATGTCTTACTAGTGATTCAATATATAAAAAGCCAGTTCGACACAAATTATGAATTTTGTGGAAGCATGAAAAATGCATAGATATGTAAGGATACACAAGGATCTGACCTTGACAGATCCGATAGGACGCATTCTAGACCACAAGAAAAGCATAAACAACACCAGATTGCCATTGGTGTAAACGAAGTTATGTAAACTAGATTATTGACTCTAGCGCAAGCAGGAGAATGTTGGAAATATGCCGTAGAGGCAATAATAATTGTGTTATTATTTATTCCAAGTTTACAAATAATGTCTATATTGTATCATATAATCGATATGATTCTCGAACCTGTGAAAACCAAGAGGTTCAGAGGAAAACTCATTGTATGAGTAAACTTACAAAAAATAAAATAATATTCCTTGTCTTACCTCTAGGACTAGCGCAAATGTTGCATGATGATTCTGTTTCCCCGATCATAGGTATAGTTAAGTGATGTTGACAACTTTGAGGGCACGATGTTAGAAGAACACTCGTATTGAATCGATCCAAGTTTTATGTTATACTAAGAGATCATTTCGTCAAAAAAGTCTATAGTCCATAACATGGGAAAGTTAATGTATGCATAATTCCTTAGACCATGAGAGTATCGAGTCACTCCATACTATAAGATGCACTTTGGGATTGTTCTAACATCAAGTATAACCAGCAACTTACAGGTTTATCAAAAATATACGATGAGGGACTAGGTAGCTCGAGACTAGGATTTGCTCCTCCGACGACGGAGAGATATTCTTAGGGTCCTCTCAGTGTGACAATATCCATCATCGTCTAGACAGAAAGATCATGACTCGCTCAAGAGGATGACGAAAGGCGAAAACAATAAAAGAGAACAAAAGTGGTAATGATGAGACTGGTATAGTGAGCATGTGTCTGACTCATAGGGACACCGATATATCACAAGTCGGGTTTGGTAAAGTATCGCAAAGCAAAAGGAATAGCATACAGTAGCTACAGGTTCACTCGATATACATTCTTGTGGGTATAAGGGGTCAATATGGAAGTCCTAGGGTCCGCAATTGATCATTGATCGAAAGGTATTTAGGCCATGTCTATATTTCACCGAACCTGCGGGGTCACACGCTTAAGAACCTTTGATATGTTGAGTATTAGATGAGTTAGGAGTCTTGGAGAATATCACTGGAAAGGTTTCAGAGGCAACATGCATAGTTCAGAGAGAACCAGAAGTGTTTCAGAAAGAACTAGAGGTTTTGGAAGAAAATTGAGAAAAACGAAAAAAATGAAAAAGTTCCGGATAACCCTGAAAGACTTCCGGATTATGTAGGAAGGTTCTAGAAGTGTCTAGGATGTTCCGAAAAACCTCGGAGGGCTCCATAGGGTGCCACTTGGTATTGGACCAAAGTGAGGTAGACCTACATGGGCCTTATGGCCCAATGGTGGGAGCTGCCCCCTTTAGGCTTGGAGGCCAAGTCCCCTTGGCGGCCAGGGTTGAGGGAGAGGGTGTGGAGCACCCCTTAGGGTTGCCAACCCTAGATGGGGATGCACCCCTTCGAGCAGCCCCTCCTCCAAGCTAGCCTCCTTCCTGAGCTATTATAAATAAAGGGGAGGGGCAACATCAAAGGAGACATAACTTTTCTGGTGCCTTTGGCTAAGCCATCCCTCTCTCTCCCTCGTTCTCCACATCTATTTATCTACTCCCCAAAGGGCTGATCCTCCCTCCTCTTCTACTCCGACAACATCAAGCTCTGGATGGCGAACCACGGTCGAATCACTGGTGTCGTATGCGTTCAATCCATACAGAGATCATGCGTTCGATTCTTGTTCGAGGAAACTATTCATGGAACGGTTCGAGGGACTTGAAGAACGATCTTCACCAAATATTGTTCTGCTATAACTCAAAGTTAGTAATGATCAATTCTAACCTTGTATGCACCATGATAGTGATCCTAAGAACTTGATCCGCAGGAAGATGTTTCCCTACTATGTTTCCCAATAGTGGCATCATGAGTGATGTATGAGTAGGTGAAGGTTACGATCTAGAACACATGTGTTGTGTGGGTATCACGCAAAAGTTGTTCGTGGTAGATTAGATCTATTGCTTAGAAGTTATGTAGTAGATTAGATTTGGTGCTCAATAAAATTTGTGGGAGTAGAAGATAAGATCTATTGCTAGTAGATGAAATATTTTACTTGATGTTCTTGCTTGCTTCCCTTGAAATTTCTATTCTTGGCGGCATGGTGGGATTTTGCTACAAAGTTTTGGCTATCGGTGATTCTGGCTATCTACATGTGCTATCTTTGTTCTTTGGATTCCACCTTAGTCAACAAAGTTGGATTTTCACAAATGAAAGAGCATACATATTTGATATATACGGTGGTCATGCGCATGGCAAAGTTTAGTATAGGGCTAGAGATTTTTAATTAAGTGTCTCACCTCATACACCTTGCAAAGTTAACCTAGCACTTGAATAGTCATACTTGATGATGAACATGGGTAGCTTCGATTTGGTTCAAAAACCTAGAAGCCACATTTTTTTTTGCATAAACCAATTAGAAGTCGTCTAACTTGGTTTTGCAGGTTGCATGTGATGTGGTATAGCCTTCTTCATGTTGATGAGATTATGTAAGAGATGTATATATGTTGTAATATTTAAGGTGAATTGCTTTTCACATTATGACATGATGGCTAGAGCCAAATGATTGTCACTTTAATGACCTGCATGTCAAGATGATGGCTGGAGCCATTTGATGTAATACGATTTTATAGATTGGCTATAGAGATAGTGGTGATAAAATAGAGATTACATACAGTGGTGACAAGCTTGTGAAGGAGGACCCCGACACAGGAGGCCATACATGAAGACGGAGAAGAAAAGCTGAAGAAACTGCTACCACGACAGTGATTTTTGAAATTGCTACCATGGTAGCGTTTTTAGGTTACCACAGCAAGCAGATTCTTACAGAAATCTGCTTTTGTTAGAACTGCTACCACGACATTGTTTGTCTGATGCCACAACAACACTATTTACTGAAACTTTGCGAAGACAAAGAGAACTTTTCAGATGGAAGCGCTATAGTATGTCATGCTATTATGAATTGTCTGAGATGTTTATCCCTTATCTTTGCACTCTTTTGATTGCGCGTTAGTATTTTTTATTAGGGTGCTCTCTCACTATAAAATATCAAGTAGTTAGTGTTCTATCAAGTGTAGCACCGTCTACAACACATAGCTTTTTGGGATACGACATGTAGACATGAGTACAAATGATCAGTGCGGTGTAAGGTGGGTCAAGGTCGGACCTCATAGCAAGATCATTTAGTTGTCTTGACGTTTTGGTAGTACAGTACCTGAGCTCTGAACATGCTCATCAAAAGAGAAACAAGAGTCAGATAGAGATGTGATTGGCAAGTTGGCTTACCGATTGAAGTTCCCTCCAATGGAGACAAGGGCATGTGGCAGCTTCCACTAGATCCCCAGCTGGGCTCGACAGTGGTGGGATCCTGACAAGGTCTTGGGTGCAAAGAAAGGAGTCGTGGACGGGGCAGGAATGCTCGGGGCCGCGAGGCGCCATATTCGTCTAGATATGATGCCACAGGAGCGACTGGTTGAGGTGGCGGCGAAGCCCCATGGAGGCTCGGGTTCTTGCGGGGAATGATGGTGGCCGGGATTAGAGACAGGAAAGGAAACACGGGAAGAAGAGCGGACAGGGGACAACTGGGTCCTGGTTGCCAGCCGACGGGTGGGTGCTCCGCTCCGGCAGTAGGGAAGACAGGTGGTTGGTGGCGGCATGAACGGCGTGAGCTAAGGGAGCTCGAGAGGCAGGGTGCTCAGAGGCGCGGAGGAGCTCGGGCACCTACGGTGGCTAGATGTGTCCAGGAATAGGTGGCCGGCTGGGCTGAGCTGAGATCTGATGGCCTAGATCGGTTTTGCGCTAGGGTTTTGGTTCATGGAGGGATGGAGAGGCCATAGGGGGGTGGAGGGGTGGATGCAAAATGGAGAGGGGGAAAATATAAAAGAGTGGGAGGTTGAGGCTCTATATATAGGAGAGGTGGGATGCTCTCATCCATTGGATGGCAATCCGAAGGCTCAAATTTGAGAGGAAGGGAGGTGGATCTAGGTGGAATCTAGGTTGTGCACCAGTTATCTTCGTCCTAACAACAAGTTTAATTCGCAAATGTTTATTATTTTATCCGACTAATACACCTCACATATTTCAATGTTCTGGTAGCAAACGGACTCTGTTTCGGATGAAATTTGAAACGTAGCCTCACTAGACAATTCTGAGACCACAAAAATCATCCCAACTATATCGAAGACCATTTGGCATATACTTATAAAATATCACCATTCATTAAATATAATGGAGAGTTTGCGTTATGGTGAAAGCTTCGCTTGTGCAAACATCATGACATAATTTGGGTACCTCCCAAATATCTCAACGAGGTCATGTCGATGGTTCGGGGTTGAGTTTCAATCCAGAACAATGCACGAAATAAGTGGGTTTATTTATTCACCATTTAACAAAATGGCGACATAAAACATACAAGTTAATTTTTTAATTAATGGAATCAATTTTTAATTAGGGGAGTACTCTAGGATGTTACAATGTGGTGAAACATTAGACATCAAATGTGTTGGTTTGGAGAGATATTTAATAATTGAGTTAACCCCATGCAACGGCAAGGGCCTTGCTTGGATAATAGACTCACAATGCAGGTTGTTGACTGGTCATGACGTTATTTGGATACATTTCCCACATCTAATCATTGGTAGCACATCATAATGGCGCCTCGCTACTTGTAAACTTCATTGGGATTTTCCCCAAAGAGGAGGGGATAAGCAGTACAGTAGAGATAAGTATTCCCCTCGGTGAGAAACAAGGTTATCGAACCAATAGGAGAACCAACCAAACTCTTGTCTTCAACACCTACACACACAAAATTAAATACTTGCACCCAACCTGGGCAAGAGGGTTGTCAATCCCCTTGAACTCGTTATTTGCAAGGAATAATTCTGTTAGTGATAGATAGATAAAAAATAAAAGTAAAATAAAAAGTATAAAATTACAAAAAAGTATTCTTGGTTTTAATAATATGATAAAAGTAGACCCAGGGGCCATAGTTTTCACTAGAGGCTTCTCTCTGGGACACATATCATACAGTGGGTAAACAAATTACTGTTGGGCAATTGATAAAAAGCGCATAGTTATGACCTCATTCATGGCTATGATCATGTATATATGCATCACGTCCATGACAAGTAGACCGACTCCTGCCTGCATCTACTGCTATTACTCCACTAATCGACTGCTATCCAGCATGCATCTATGGTATTAGGTTCATGACAAAAAGAGTAATGTTTTAAGCAAGTTGACATGATGTAGACAAAGTAAACCCAATCAATATTAATAAACCCCGTCGTTTTACCCTTAATGGAAACAATACAATACGTGCCTCGCTACCCCTTCTGTCACGAGGTGAGAACACGACAAGATAAATCAATCTAGTTAGCCAAACCAAACGGATAGATCAGAGGGAATACAAAGCTATAGCAATCATGCATAATAAACATCAGAAAAGACTCAATTAATTTCAATGAATAATCTGACCACACACCTACAATTCATCGGATCCCAACAAACACAAACGGCAAAAGAGGATTACATCGGATAGAACTCCAAGAAGATCAAGGAGAACATGGTATTGAAGATCAAAGAGAGAGAAGAAGCCATCTAGCTACTAGCTATGGACCCGTAGGTGTGTGGTAAACTACTCATGCATCATTAAAAGGTAGCAAGGATGATGTAGTAGCCCTCCGTGATCAATTGCCCCTCCTGCAGAGTACCGGAAAAGGCCTCCATGTGGGATCGCGGAAGAACAAAAGCTTGTGGCGGCGGAGAAAGTGTTTCGGATGGTTGTTTGTTGGTTTTGGAATATTTGTGAACTTAAAGGCTAGGAATTATGTCAAACAGAGTTTGTGGGGCCCATGAGCTCAGGGGGCGCACCTACCCCCCTAGGGCACTCCCTGTGAGCTCGTGGCTCTCTTGTAGATCTTCTGGACTCCTCCTGAAGCTTTAAGGGTCCATTCTGGTCCAGAAAAAATCACTTTAAGTTTCATCATGTTTGGACTTCATTTGGTTCTGATTTTCTAAAAAGCTAAAAACAACCAAAAAATAGGAACTGGCACTAGGCACTGGGTTAATAGGTTAGTCCCCAAAACTGATATAAAATAACATATAAATGCATATAAAACATCCAAGGTTGATAATATAATAGCAGGAAACAATCAAAATTTATAGATACGTTGGAGACGTATAAGCATCCCCAAGCTTAATTCCCACTCTTCCTCGAGTAGGTAAATGATAAAAATTGATTTTTTTATGTGAAATGCTACCTAACATGTGTAGCATGTAATCTCTTTATGGTATAATCATTGAGAAATGATGAAGTAACAATATCAACATAATAATATCCATGAATATAAGAAACATAATCATTACTTTTCCAAAATATAAGATCCTTAACGAATGTTATCCCCACTCATTTAATTATGTTAGCATGGCACGACTCTGCCTTCACCACACATATATAAGTTATGAGCACTCCGATCTCAAACCAGGCAATTGGATCCTACTTCTGGCGCACTTCAGCATTTTCAACCCCACACAATACATGAGCGTCAGCCATGGATATAACACTATAACTGGAGTAGAATGAGGTGACAGAGATCAATAAGGGAAGTAAAAAAGGAAAAAAATCTCACACCGACAGCACTAATTAATCAATGGGCTATGAAGATGCCCATCAATCGATATCAATGCGAGGAGTAGGGATTGCCATGCAACGCATGCACTATAAAAGCTATAAGTGTATGAAAGCTCAAAAACTAAGTGGGTGTGCATCAAACTTGCTTGCTCATGAAGACCTCGGGCATTTGAGGAAGCCCATCACCAGAATATACAAGCCAAGTTCTATAACAAAAGATTCCCACTAGTATATGAAAGTGATAAATCAGGATACTCTCTATATGAAGAACATGGTGCTACTCTGAAGCAGAAGTGTGGAAAAGGATAGCAACATTGCCCCTTCTCTCTTTATCTCTTTTTTTTGCTGGGGTCTTCTGGCCTCTCTTTTTTCCGTCTGGAGTCTCATCCTGACTTGTGGGGGAATCATAGTCTCCATCATCATTTCCTCACTGGGACAATGCTCTAATAATGATGATCATCACACTTCTATTTACTTACAACTCAATAACTAAAATAATGTGATTCTATATGAATACCTATGGCAATGTACCAGGACGTGCAACGATCTAGTGTATCATGTATAATAATGATGAACAGTGGTTGTGCCACAAATATCATGTCAGCTTTATGATCATGCAAAGCAATATGACAACAAAACATATGTCATGAAAATGGAACGATGGAAGTTGCATGGCAATATATCTCGGAATGGCTATGGAAATGCCATAATATGTAGGTATGGTGGTTGTTTTGAGAAAGATATAAGGAGGCTTACGTGTGATAGAGTGTATCTTATCACGGGGTTTGGATGCACCGGCAAAGTTTGCACCAGCACTCGAACTGAGAAAGGGCAATGCACAGTACCGAAGAGGTTAGCAAATTGCAGAAGGGTAGGAGTGCGTATAATCCATGGACTCACATTACTCATAAAGAACTCACATACTTATTGTGAAAGCCTATTATCCCTCGAAGCAAAGTACTACTCGCATGCCCCTAAGTACTTGGTTGGTAGGAGTTAACCATTGCATGCATTCGATTATAAAAACACTCAAGGATTTGATTTCAAACATAAAAATGCTCAAACCTCCCCACCATGCCATGACCAACACTTGGATGAGAAGTTAATATCAAGCTTTGATTCTGATATTTATACTAACCAATGATCATAAACCAATATCCTTTCATATTACGACATCGATATCATTAAGCCATACGTTTCATATTTAGTGATCTACATGAAAGTTTTTATTATATCCCCCTTGAATACCTATCCTTCTCGGACTAGTCTTATAACACATGCAAATTGCCATTACTATTTATTAGACTCTCAAAAGTATTTAAGTGAATCCCGAGAGTGCAACTATTTCTATAAAATATAACCACCACCGTGCTCTAAAAGATATAAGTGAAGCACTAGAGCAATGATGTCGCTTGAACTACGTCGGTATTTCCCCAAAGAGGAAGGGATGATGCAGCACAGCTACGGTAGGTATTTCCCTCAGTGATGAGACCAAGGTTATCGAACCAGTAGGAGAACCAAGCAACACTATGTAAACGGTACCTGCACACATAGAACAACTACTTGCAACCCCACGTGTTAAAGGGGTTGTCAATCCCTTTCGGGTAACGGTGCCAGAAATTGTCAAGTTGACGGGATAAAAATTGCGATAGATTGAATAAATAGATCTTGATAAAACATGAATTAAAATAAGTAAATAAAAATTTCATCAAGGTATTTTGGGGTTTTTGAAAATATAGATTTGAAAATAAAAGCGAATAAAAATAGATCTCGAAGGCAAATATGATAAGGAAGAGACCCGGGGGCCGTAGATTCCACTAGTGGCTTCTCTCGAGAAAAATAGCATACGATGGGTAAACAAATTACTGTTGAGCAATTGATAGAACTTCAAATAATTATGACGATATCCAGGCAATGATCATTATATAGGCATCACGTCCAAGATTAGTAGACCGACTCCTGCCTGCATCTACTACTATTACTCCACACATCGACCACTATCCAGCATGCATCTAGTGTATTAAGTTCATGGAAAAATGGAGTAATGCAATAAGAACGACGACATGATGTAGACAAGATCTATTCATGTAGGAATAGACCCCATCTTGTTATCCTTAATAGCAATGATACATACATGTCATGTCCCCTTCTGTCACTGGGATTGAGCACCGTAAGATTGAACCCATCACAAAGCACCTCTTCCCATGGCAAGAAAAATTGATCTAGTCGGCCTAACTAAACCAAATATTCAAAGAAGAAATATGAGGCTATAAGCAAGCATGCATATAAGAGATCAAAACTCAAATAACTTTCATGGATAAAATAGATTTGATCATAAACTCAAAGTTCATCGGATCCCAACAAACACACCGCAAAAGAGTTACATCAAATAGATCTCTAAGAGGCCATTGTATTGAGAATCAAAAGAGAGAGAGAGAGGAAGCCATCTAGCTACTAACTACGGACCCGTAGGTCTACAATGAACTACTCACGCATCATCGGAGAGGCACCCACCAATGAGGATGATGAACCCCTCCGTGATGGTGTCTAGATTGGATCTATAGTTTCTAGAACTTGCGGCGGCTGGAATTGTGTTTCATCAACTCCCCTAGGGTTTTTTAATTTTCGGGGTATTTATAGAGCAAAGAGGCGGTGCGGGAGGCGGCCGAGGTGGGCACAACCCACCAGGGCGCGCCTGGGCCCCCAAGCACGCCTAGGTGGGTTATGCTCCCTTGGAAGCCCCCCTCTAGTACTTCTTTGGCCCATCGTGTGTCTTCTGGTCCAAAAAAATTCTCCAAAAATTTTCACTGCGTTTGGACTCCGTTTGGTATTGATTTTCTGCGAAGTAAAAAACAAGCAAAAAATAGCAACTGGCACTAGGCACTATATCCATAGGTTAGTCCCAAAAATGATATAAAGTTGCTATAAAATGATTGTAAAACATCCAAGAATGATAATATAACAGCATGGAACAATAAAAAATTATTGATACATTGGAGACATATCAACATCCCCAAGCTTAATTCTTACTCGTCCTCGAGTAGGTAAATGATAAAAACAAAATTTTTGATGTGGAATGCTGCCTAACATGTTCATCCCATATTCTTTTATTTTGTAGCATGGACATTTGGACTTTTATATGATTCAAAGCAATAGTCTAGTTTTGACATGAAGATTTCAATACTCAAGCATATCAACAAGCAACCATGTCTTTCAAAATATCATCACTAAAGCAAGTTATCCCTAGCCCATTATGCGCAGTCATTGATCCATTCATGAAACACACTCACATATTAGCTACACCCAATGCTCAAGTACGATCATAGTGCCCCTTAGTTGGTGCTTTATAAGAGAAGATGGAGACTCAAATGAAAATAAAAATTGCATAAAGTAAATAGAAAGGTCCTTCATAGAGGGAAGTAGGGATTTGTAGAGGTGCCAGAGCTCAAAGGCTTAAATTGAGAGATAAAATTTTTAGGTGGCATGCTTTTCCTGTCAACGAAAACGATCGAGTAGTTCCCAATACTTTCCATGCTAGATATATCATAGGTGGTTCCCAAGCAGAAAATAAAGTTTATTCCTTTTCCACCATACTTTCACATTCCACGACAATCGTATCCATGGGTGTCGTCCATACCAACACTTTCCAAGGACTTTATTATTTGACAACATAAAGTAAATTCATTTTTCATTTCGGGACTGGGCATCCCTAATACCTTTGCTGTACTCTTGTGCAATGACAAGTGAATAAACACTCATCTTGAGAATAACACATCTAGCATGGAAAAATATCAGCAACCCCCTACCGTTTCATGAGCGGTACGAGCATACAAAAGGGAAATTTATTTTGAAGATTAGAGATGGCACATACAAATTTGCTTAGAACGACACAAAAATACGGCATATAGGTAGGTATAGTGGACTCATATGGCAAAACTGGGTTTAAGGATTTTGGATGCACAAGTAATATTCATACTTAGTACAAGTGAAGGCTGGCAAAAAGATTGAGAAGCATCCAACCAAGAAACAAAAAATCTCATAAGAAAGCATTAAGCATAACTAACACCGAATAATGCACCACAAGTAGGATGTAATTTCATTGCATAACTATTGAATTCTATGCTTGCATAGGGAATCACAAACCTTAACATCAATATTCTTACTAAAGCATAATAACTCATCAACATGACTCACATATTATATCATCATACCGCAAAACTAATACAAAGAATCATGTTTATTTTTTCCAATGATCTTCATGAAAGTTTTTATTATATCCCTCTTGAATATCTATCACTTTGGGACTAATTTCATATGTTGCTTTTGATAGCTCAAACAAATCTAAGTGAAGAACATGAGCATAAAAGTTTCTTCTCGCAAAATAATTTAAGTGAAGCATGAGAGAATTTTTTTTAAAATTACTAACTCTAAAATGAATCTAAGTGAAGCATGAGAGCATTTCTTCAAAAATATTAAATCACACCATGCTCAAAAAGATATAAGTGAAGCACTAGAGCAATTCCATAGCTCAGCATGAAGAGAAATTCTAACAAATCATAGCATAATTTTGGCTCTCTCAAATAGGTGTGTCCAGCAAGGATAGATGACACAAAATAAAAAGCAAAACAAGCAAATACTCATATAATACAAGATGCTCCAAGCAAAACTCATGATATGTGACGAGTAAAAATATAGCTCCAAGTAAAATACCGATGGTCGTTAAAAGAAAGAGGGGATGCCACTCGGGGGCATCCCCAAGCTTAGTTGCTTGCTTCTCTTTTAGATAATAGCTTGGGATGCCATGTGGCATCCCCAAGCTTAGGCTCTTCTTACGCCTTATTCCTTCATCCATCGTGATCTCACCCGAAACTTGAAACTTCAATCACACAAAACTCAACAAAACCTTCATGAGATCCGTTAGTATAACAAAGCAAATCACTACTCTAAGTATTGTTGCAAACCCATTCATATTTTATTTTTGCATTATATCTACTGTATTCCAACTTTACTATAGCTTATACCCCCAAATACATACCATAGACTCATTAGAATAAGCACACAACGCAAAGAAAACAGAATCTGTCAAAAACAGAACAGTCTGTAGTAATCTGAATACTCCGTATACTTTTATAACTCCAAAGCTTCTGTAAAATTAGGAATATGTAGGTAGTTTTTATATCAATATTGTGTAAAAAATTAAGAAGCTTTTGTCAATTATGTGATTTTTGAAAATTATTCTACTGGACGCAAAAGTTTCTGTTTTCCAACAAGATCAAATCAAGTATCACCCAAGATGATCCCAAAGGCTTTGCTTGGCACAAACACTAACTAAAACACAAAAAACACAATCATAACAGTAGCATGATTGTGCAAACACTCAAGAACATAAAGAAAAGGATAAAAATAAATGTTATTCATTGGGTTGCCTCCCAACAAGCGCTATCGTCTTATGCCCCTAGCTAGGCATAAATCATAGATTCAAGTATTATCATATTTAGTTTTGGCAACTTTTCTAAGGGTTTTCTCAAACTCGGGAGGCTCTTTACGCTTCCCTAAATTCTCAGGAAAGGAAACCATCTTGAGATCTAAAAAATCCAACCGTTTATTGCAAAGAGTAATCTAAGTATTCATGTGATTGAGGTTTCCACTAATATGTTTGAGAGGTTCATTACTTTTTTGCAACTCGACCGTATGTTTATGCAAATCACTCAACTTGTCTAAAATTTGGACCCCTTCTTGAGTAAAAGAAATCCCCTTTTCGGCTCATGGGATTCCCAAGATTCCCTCCAGGATCTCATAAGCAGCATTAGCATCAAGTTCAATAAAATTCCCTTTGGCGGTAGAATCCAAAAGTTGTCTATGATGCAAAGCTAATCCTATATGAAAGTTTCGAAGCAAAATCCTTGCATCTCCTTTAATATTGCTAATGCGATAAAATTCCATTAATCTATACCAAGCATCTTTTAAATTTTCTCCTTGTTTCTGCTGGAAGTATAGAACTTCAAAATCTGGTGACAAAGGAGGGGTAGTCATTCTAGCCATAATGACAAAGTAGGCACGCAAGGTTGCACTCATAAACAAGTTTGACGAGAAAACGGCAAACGAAAAAGAGGGCGAGTAAAATGGCATTTTTGTGAAATGGGGGGGGGGATGAAAACGAGAGGCAAATGGCAAATAATGTAAATTGCAAGGAGATGAGATTTGTGATTAGGAACCTGATAGATGTTGATGATGTCTCCCTGAAAATGGCGCCAGAAATTCCTTTTGATGTTGCTTGAACTACGTCGGTATTTCCCCAAAGAGGAAGGGATGATGCAGCACAACTACGGTAGGTATTTTCCTCAGTGATGAGACCAAGGTTACCAAACCATAAGGAGAACCAAGCAACACTATGTAAATAGTACCTGCACACAAAAAACAAATACTTGCAACCCGACGTGTTAAAGGGGTTGTCAATCCCTTTCGGGTAACAGTGCCAGAAATTGTCAAGTTGACGGGATAAAAATTGTGATAGATTGGATAAATAGATCTTGATAAAACACAAATTAAAATAAGTCAATAAAAAGTGTGGCAATGTATTTTTGGGTTTTTGGAAATATAGATATGAAAGTAAAAGTGAATAAAAATAGATCTCGAAGGCAAATATGATAAGGAAGAGACATGGGGGGCGTAGATTTCACTAGTGGCTTCTCTCTCGAGAAAATAGCATACGACGGGTAAACAAATTATTGTTGGGCAATTGATAGAACTTCAAATAATTATGACGATATCCAGGAAATGATCATTATATAGGCATCACGTCCAAGATTAGTAGACCAACTCCTGCCTGCATCTACTACTATTACTCCACACATCGACCGCTATCCAGCATGCATCTAGTGTATTAAGTTCATGGAAAAACAGAGTAATTCAATAAGAACGATGACATGATGTAGACAAGATGTATTCATGTAGGAATATAACCCATCTTGTTATCCTTAATAGCAACAATACATACGTGTCATGTCCCCTTCTTCCATTGGGATTGAGCACCGTAAGATCGAACCCATCACAAAGCACCTCTTCCCATCGCAAGAAAAATTGACCTAGTTGGCCTAACTAAACCAAAGATTCGAAGAATAAATACGAGGCTATAAGCAATCATGCATACACTACAAAAAATACACATCCGTGACATTTTGGGCCGAACGAAAAAAAATTCTGTCATACTTATGACACTTCTATGACGATAATTGTGACAAAATCCAATATCATCATAGATGTGGTGGGCTCCTACTTCTGTGACAAAAATATCATGACAGAAAATGGGCTTTTCTTCCTGGGCGGGCCGGAGACGCAGCTGCATGACATTCTTTAGGCCGTCCATGACAGAAAAAATCATGGTAGAAGCGAGGGCGAGGAAGATTTCAGGGAGTTCCCGGTTACGGTGGGTGGTCGGGGCCCGAGCGATGCGCGTTTCTCTCGTACACGTACGCGTGTGTGTGCGAGGCGTTGGGATCTAACTAAACCCGAGCGAGGCATCGCCTAACTGAACCCGAGCGATTGCACTGCAGGCTACGCGTTACTGCACCCGAGCGATCGAGCGATTCCTTCACTACTGCTGCTAACTGAAGCCGATCAATGTTGCCTCTGGATGAATAGTGAGTGTTTAGGGGGGTTTGGATGAACAGTGAGCGGTGGGGGTGGATGAACAAGACCCCGTCGCGTTGCCTCTGGATGAACAGGACCCCGATCGATCGAGCCGGTTGGGGCTGGATGAACAGGACCCCGTGGAGAGCTGGATGAACAGGATGACCCCGTGGAGGGCCGGATGAACAGTAGACGGTGGAGGGGTGCCCGTGGAGGGGTGGTTGAATAGTAGCCGATGGAGTAGCGCGCGGTGGAGGCTGGATGAACAGGAGCCCGTGGAGGCTGGAGGAGGTCGACGGTAGCCCATGGAGGCTGGAGGAGGTCGACGGTGGAGATGAACAGTATCCCGTGGAGTCCCGTTTTGCGGTACGCCACACCCCTCTCAATGAACAGGACCCCTGTTTTGACCATAGCGCTCCAACACAAGTCCGTTTTGTCCGTTTTGCGGTACGCCACACCCCTCCCGATCAACAGGACCCCCATTTCGATCGTAGGAGGTCCGTTTCCTCCATTTTGCAGTATGCCAGACCCCTCCCGATGAACAGGATCCCGTTTTGAATGTGGCCGGTCGAACACAAGGCTGTTTCCTTCGTTCTGCGGTACGTCAGGCCTCGTTTCCATCGCCTGTTCCGTCCAAGCCCTCCCGATGAACACGACGACGCATTCCATTCCGATCCAGCCGACTGGCTCCCCATGAACATGACGACTATGCTATTTCTCTGTTCCGACCCATCCATGTACACGTGCCCTGGCCGTACATATGTGCGAGTAGGCGTTTGAGACCCCGCCCGTATGTCCACATACGTGGCCGTATTTTCTTTCTTGCACACTGGCCGCTGTATGTACATGTACATGCTAAGTGCGTGCCTCTACTATGACATGTGCATGCCTCTACATCCACCAGTATGTACGTACATGTTCGCGACCAGAATGACAAAGCTACGTACGCTTCGACCAGGTGGGTCCCGACTGTCAGGCACTTCCTTGCGTGCGAAGATGTAGATGATGGGTCCCAGCAGTCAGGGGGGCGAATCGTTTTTTTCTCGGACGCACTTCCTTGCGTGCGAAGATGTAGCTGGTGAGTCCCAGCAGTTAGGGGGCGAATCATTTTTTCGCGAAATACGGTGGCCTATCCCGTGGGTCCCCGCTGTCAGGTGGAGGAATAATTATTTTGCGCGTAATAAGGAGGCACTTCCTTACGGCTGTCGTGGACCCAGCTGTCAGCCTCTCCATGTACAGTACTCTTCCGATGGAAGTCGGTCGTTGACCACATTGACCATGCCGCATCGAGAGCACCACGACGGTGGACGACGGCGAGGCCTAGGAAGGGGACGACGCGGAGCCGGGGAAGATGCATCAGTGGATGCCCACGCGAAGAGGAGTACGAGGGTTCACTGGTTCGGCTGTGGTGTGAGGCTGCCGTCATCGCAGAATAACAAGGGGTGTCGGTGAGTAGAGGGATGGCCTGGCCAACGGTGGGAGTAGTAGGGGGCGGTGAGGCCTCCGCGGCATCACAGCCAGCCACGGGAGGCAGGAGCATGCGGCACGACCGGCGCTGCTTTGGGCGACTGGAGCACGAAGACCAGAGGTTGAAGAAGCACTATGACCGTTGGATGGACATCGTACGGTCACTGGAGCTAGAATCGTTCATATTGACTAAGTTGACAAAGCCCTCCATCCCCGTCAACTTAGTAGGCCCACAAGTCAGCCTCCCACCAAGGTGAGTCCCAGCTAGCAAGGGGAGTATTCATTTTTTTGTGCGTAATAAGGAGGCATTTCCGGTGGGTCCGAGCTGACAGCGGGGGGAACATTTTTTCGCGAAATACAGAGGCCCTTCCGGTGGGTCCCAGCTATCAGGTGGAGGAATCATTATTTTGCGTGTAATAAGGAGGCATTTCCCTGTGTGGGCCCCTACTATCAGCCTCTTCCGATGGCTGTTGTTTTTTGACCATGTTGACCTCGCCGCGCTGAGAGCACAAACGCAGTGGATGAGGGCGAGGCCCAGGAAGAGAACCACCAGGACCGGTGAAGCCACCGCAGCGGATGCCACGCTGAGGGGAGTACGAGCGCTGACTGGTCGGCTGCGGGGTGAGGCTGACGTCACCGGAAAATAACAGGATGTGTGGGTGGTTAGAGGGATGGCCTAGCAGCAGCACAACCAGCCATGGGAGGAGGGAGCAGGCAGTCCCGCCGGTGCTGGTTTGGGCGGCTGGAGCAGGAAGATCAGAGATTGAAGAAGCACGACAACCGTTGGATGGACATCCAACAGTCACTGCTGTGTGTTGACTAAGTTGACAAAGCCTTGCATACGCGTCAAAAAAAATATTAGGAGAGCGTCATCGTCAACCTAGTAGGCCCAGAAGTCAGCCTCCAAATATGTGGAAAATAGCATACAACCCATTAGCCATTATTTTCAATAATTTACAGCTCATTTGCTAATTCTTAAGGATATTTGAAGCCCATATTCTTTTTATTAGCATTACAGACCATATATTCTGAGCACTGCTAAAAAATTCAACGAAATTTTGCATATTTCGGTGGGGTCCGAACGCTTTTAATCACGAAATTTTGAGCCACGTTAAAAATAATTTTCAAAAAATTATATCAAAATAAAATTTAAAAAACAATTCTCCGCAAAAAAATGAATGAAATTTAGAATCAACTAGCAAGATGCCCATTCGTTGCACGGGACATTAAGATGCATTTGTATGAGTAGTTTATCTTGTGGAAGAAAAGATGATATTTTAATGTAATTGCCAGTTGGCTTTGGTTTTTATAAGAGTAGAGAGTAGAGAAATCCTGAAAAAATGATATTTTAATGCAATTGCCGGTTGGCTTTGGTTTAAAAATTTACAGCCCATTTCTTACAACTTATAGCCCATTTTCTGGGGAAGCCCATTTCTTACAACTTACATCCCTCCTCGTTTTGAAAGATTTGCAGCCCAGCAGGGCTGAGAAAAGCAAGTAGGCCTCGGTTTTGGTATTCTCCAAAAAAAAGAACTGGGCTAGCCAATTTCAGAAAGAAAAAATATATCAACTGGGCTCGTCATGTGCTTAATAAAAGCGTAAGCATGGGCTAACGGGCCACAGCCCCCGCACAACACGCAGTTGAGCTCCATCTCTGAAACTAAAAAACAACTGGGCGAGCTGCTGGGTCCCTGGTGTTATCCGCTCGTTGTGTAATTTTCTCGTTTATTGACTACATTGACAATGGCATGGGACCTAGTTGTCAAACAATTAGGAGGAAGTATTTTTTTGGCTTGTAATAACGAGGCACCTGCTTGCGAAATGCAATGACCCTGGTGGGTCCCTACTGTCAGCCTCTCCATGTACAGTCATCTCCTGATTCCTCTTGGTTGTTGACCATGTTGACAACGCCATACGGCGGCGGGCACAGCGAGCGAACGAAGGCGGAGAACGACGGCGAGGCCTCGGACGGGAACGAACAACAGTCGTGGAAGATGCGGCAGTGTAGTGGCAGGTGGAGGGGAGTACGAGGGCAACAACATGCAACTCAAGCATACAAATGGTACAAAAAGCCCAAAGATGAATTGTTCATCAAATTTTTAGACAAAATCCAGATTGAACCTGACAATAACATCTAACCCAACCACTCTTTTTTGCAGTCACAAACAAATGGATCGGTTTGATCCATAAAATCAACATCCTGTGCAAAAACAATTATTCCAGGATGACTACAACTTGTTGTAAATAGAAGCCGGGCATGTTTAGAAGCCCATTTGTCCACCTGAAACTTCTTTTTTTGCTGTTCAACATGTCCGTCCGTGAGAAATCTCTTGCTGTAAAAATTAAGCCTCATGGATAATAGTAACCTCGCATTCAACATGAAGAATGTGACAAAGCTTCTGTTTACCTGGTTGGATGCATATCGTCCCATCATTATTGTCCTCAAACGAATGTCATGAGAACTGAGAAAATCATAGTGCTTATTACGCTACCGATTGGTTATATGTTTTTCTCCATGTGGTTCTGCCTAAGTAGACATGAAGATTGAAAACAGTTAAGGTCTGGAAAAAGAATGACAGTTGAATAGTTAATTCTAGTACAATATATATGGGCTTTCAATGTGCATGAAATCATCACCTATATGTATAAATTCTCCAGATATTGAAAGCATCGCAACAAGCCAATAATTATGTCCGGATCAAAACTATGCATTCTGATATATATGATCTTGACAGAATCCAGCAGCATTGATAGGCTATCAATGGACGAACTCTTCATTTAGCATATAACATAATATTAGTACCCAAAGTGTGTAGACGATATAAAACTTATGCGCACAAATGAAAAATGCAGCATATGATTACAAATGTGTATATGATAATATACGGTACCTGAAAAAGTGAGGAGCCAAACATCAACTCCTTGTGATTATTAAACGGGTTACAAATTACACCCAAGGTCTCCAGTTTGGGCGCAGAGACGGCAGTTATTTCTGAAGGTGTATAACAACTATGAAGGAGCAACCTTTCAAGTGAAGGGGCATCTTCGATGATGAGCTGTTGTCCTTTAAAACAAATTCCAATGCTTTTAAGGTGAGGCGACTTTATTTGGAGACAACTGATACCGATTTCTATTCCCAAAACAATCAGCAAGCGCTCCAGGGTAGGGTAACTGGAGTGGATGATGCTATGCAGTGAGGCCTCCGACAGATAAACCACCACAAGAGAAAGTTTTTTTTAGCAGTGGGACTCAAAGCATTTGTACCAGATCATCTGGTAGATGACACCGGGCGAAGGTGGCGGTGTGGAAAGAGGAGGAAAACCGCGAGATGGACAACGGTGGCGTGGGCACGAATTCTTGGTGTGTTCGTGGTATGAAACTTTTGTGGTAATGGTACAACTCAAACTGCTCGAGTTTTCCAAATTCAGGGGATGTCAGCCAAGCGTCCACCTTGCCGGTATGGACAGCAGGTAGCGTGTCGGAATGCAGAGGCATTGAACGGGTCCCTGCTGGTGAGAAGAGACGATGGCTCTGAGGAGATCAAATTCAGGAAGGACAGAGATCTAACGACAGTCGAGATTGAGGGGCGCGGTGCGCCATAGAGGGCGCCACCGAGTTGAGAGGACTTGTGTGCGGCAGCAATCCTTGGTGGGGAGAAGCGAGATGATTTCCTCAAGGATGACGTCCGGCAGATCACTGATG